>NW_005199363.1:789856-826621 GCF_000372725.1 Emiliania huxleyi CCMP1516 | reverse complement strand
CACAGGCGGTGGCCGCGGCGCATAGCCGCGACCCCAGCGCCCATCACACCACGGTCGTCGCCTTTGATTTCAACAACAATTACCAGAGGGAGACGCAACGACCCACAGTTCCTACGAGACGTTGTCCTCACACTTTCTCAACTACAATGACGATGAGGATCGACCATGGGAGTGGGACAACGACTTGAGTATCTTTGCGAGCCCCAGACGCAGGAAGGATCAGAAGATTGTTGAGTGCTCACCGACACAAGGCGATCCCTGTATGAACTGGACGACCAGGTTGACACCAACCGCGAGAGCCAGTGAGAGAAAGAGAGAGAGAGAGAGAGAGAGCCCCTGACCGCTGTGGGTCGTGTTTGCTCCGTCCCGCTCCGTCGCTCTACTCGCTCGCCTCGCGGCACTGCCGGTGGGTGAGGCCCTTGTGCCGGTTGTGGTCGACCTGTTCACAGCCAGAGCTGTGAAGAGACGCCGTTCACAGCGCGGGCGACGCCGTCGTCGTCCTGTTCGACCAGTCCTCCGACCACGTACGCCCACCCCGGCTCAATCTCGCCGAGCAGCTCCTAATCAACGATGAATTGAGCACTTAATGAAGGTCCAATTAAGGTGCGGCTCGACCTCACCGAGCAGCTCCTAATCAACTCGCCCACAGAACAGTGACCTCGAGACCTAGAGCAGTGGATAGGCCCCATCTTCCCGGGAAGCAGCTCCTCCGACTCGGACGAGAGGTAGATCAGCCGCTCGCGATCGGGGAACACCTGTGCCCATTAGCCAAGTAGTGCATGCGTCACTTAGCGGTAGATCAGCTGCTCGCGCAGAAGGAGCTCCTGTCAATGAGTCGAGCAATCGGCTCGTTCACTTGGTCAGAGGAAGAGGAGCCCCTCGCGCAAAGGGAACACCTCGAGGTAGCTCCGCTCCTCCCTCACCACGGGCCAGTGCTCGAAGCCTAATTAAGAGGTAAGTAATGCCTTATTATTATTATTACTATTATTACCGCGCCACGGGCCAGAGCTCGAAGCCTAAGTAAGAGGTAAGTAATGCCTTATATTGTTATTACTGTTCTTACCGCACCACGGGCCAGAGCTCGAAGCCTAAGTAAGAGGTAAGTAATGCCTTATATTGTTATTACTGTTCTTACCGCACCACGGGCCAGAGCTCGAAGCCTAAGTAAGAGGTAAGTAATGCCTGAGTAGTAGCAGTACTATTCTTGCCGCACCACGGGCCAGAGCTCGAAGCCCTGCGTGAGCTTGGCGCGCGTCGCGCCGCCGAGCGAGGAGAGCACCAGCCGCGTCGGGAAGGCGGCGCGCCTGCGTGAAAAGAAAAACAACGGGTCGGTGCAAGACGGTCTTCGGAATGTCCGTATGCAGATCGGGGGGCGGCGCGCGCCGATTGGAAGAGTACGAGTAGCTGACCTGTTGCGCGAGCGAGGCGATCTCGCGCTCCTGTGGGAGAGGAAAAAAAAGGCGACAGCTCACGCACTGCACCGCCGTGGTTGATCTCGAGCCGATCTCGCGCCAATCTCGCGCGCCGTCATCAGCTTCTCGAAGCTCAAGTCAATCACGACCGAAGGCAGTGGCGCGCTCCTACGCGCTGAATAGGCGAGATCCGCGAGATTCCCCGAGATTCCCCGAGATTCCCCGAGATTCCCCGAGATTCCCCGAGCGACGTGTACCCCTCCTCGGGAATACGGCATTGTGCAGTGTGTTCAGAGCACCGTGTGAATACGAGCGACACGAGTGCAGCGATTACAGCGGAGTTCGTGTCCTTTCGGGCGCAGGCTGGAGTACAAGAAGAGTATCCGGCTTCTAGAGGCGCGCTCCCGTCGGCGCCGTCGGCCGAGAGGGCGGCTGCGGCGGCCGCCTTCGCCTCCTTCTCCCTGAGAGCTGCCTGCCGCCGCTGCTCGCGCTCGCCCCTGGCGTGCGCCTCGGCGCGGACGCGCGCCTGCTCCTCTGCCGGCATCGCCTCCCACTCCGCCTGCGCCTGCTCGCGCTTCGCCCGCTTGGCCTCCTTCTTGGCCTGCTTCTCCGCCTTCCGCTTCTCGACCTGGCTCTGCTGCTTGAGCAGCCGCTTCTGCGCCCGTTTCGAGAGCTGAGGCATGTCGCCGCCCACGATGGCGTCCGTGGCGGCGGCTGCGACGCCACTGGCCGTGCCGTCGGCGGTGGTTTCCTGGGCGTCGGCGGCGTCTGGGCTGAGCGGTGAGGCTGCAATACTCTCCGACAGAGCGTCTCCAGCGGCGGCTACCGCGGGCTCGTCGGCAGTCGTGGTCGCGGACTCGTCCGTCGTTGGCGCACGGGGCGTCGCCATAGCCGTTGCTGGAAAAAAGAAAAAGAATTGCCTGGTTTCCGCGGTGCCGTCCTCTGCGAGCCGTTCCTTTTCTTTTTTCCAACGCCGCATTTGCTCGCTAACCCTTGGCCATGGCACAAGCGGCGCTGGACGCGATGGTGGCGCGTGCCGTGTCCATGGCTGGCTACCCGCCGAGCGTGAAGACGGCTTACTCCAAGGTCTTAACGAAGGCCGGGATCACGACGCCGACGATGCTCTTCCAGCTAGTGCTGGCATCTCCCGCGGTGAGTCCGCAGTCTGGGCTGCTGTATCTGCTGCAGCAGAACGGCGCGCCCACTTCCGGCCCAACGTTGACGCAGTGGGTGGTAGTGAGCGGCAACCTCACGAACATCTCGCTCGGCACCGCCGGAAATAAGCCGTCCACTGCGCAGGATACTTTTGCGCCGAGGCCCGCTCCGCCGCCCGCGCCAGCGGCCAGGGCACAGGCGCAGCAATGGCGTTCCCAACAGGGTCTAACGGCCGACGACTATTGGCCGTTTCCGTGAGGCGGTAGGGAGGTTACGAGCGAGGTTGTATCCTGTAATGTGCGGAGGAGGTGCTAAGGTAAGGTAAGGTAAGGTAAACTTCTCCACACACACGAGGTGGTGGGGCAAGGGGGGGCAACCCTCGCGTCTCCACGTCTGACGACAGGAGCCCCACGGCATTCAAAGTGCAAGGCCCAGTGCGCGTGGGTGAGCGGTGTGTGTGTGTGTGTGTGTGTGTGTGTGTGTGTGTGTGTGTGTGTGTGTGTGTGTGTGTGTGTGTGTGTGTGTGTGTGTGTGTGTGTGTGTGTGTGTGTGTGTGTGTGTGTGTGTGTGTGTGTGTGTGTCTCACGTCACTGCATCCTCCGCCGGTTCCTCCCGTCGCCTCTTCTTTGTTCGAATGTTTTTCAATCCATCCTTCACGAAGCCCTCCCATGTAGCTAGCGTTCTTGGCGAATGTCCTCTCGAAATGGCCAGCAGGCGCTGTCTGCTCGCGGTCTGTAGGAGGTGCTTAGCGTATAAGTGGCCGGATCTCACCCCGGCCTTGTACAGTTGTAGTGGTCTGTTGAGAGTGCGGCGAAGCATGGTTCGGATCGCCGCGCGAAGCCGCTGGGCGCTGCGCGCTCGGCTCTGCATCAAACAGTGTACACCGAGCGAGGCTACAGGTGCAGGTGCCTCAAGCCTGGAGTAAAAAACACTGCATGTATAACACTAACAGCGGCGGAAACGGCTAGACTCTGCCTCGATGGCAGCTCTGCATGGCAGCTCCACGTCTCCAGCCCTGCCGTGCACTCAGTTGCAACGCACGATCGCTCAAGGGGATGGGCGATGGCCAGTAGGGTGGCGTTGCGCTTCTCGAGGACGAGGCTTATGGTGCTTCATCGACTTCTTCGACTTGCCCGAGGGGTCTATCGAAGCAGCGTAGGCCTCCATCTGTACACTGCCATTTGCCAGGTAGTGAATGTGCCGGCGCCGACGTGAGAGGATTGGCGCGCCGCAGGCAGTAGCGAGTGAGGGCAGCACACCGATGGCCAAGCGGTGCTTCCGCAGGCACAGGTGATACGGTACGTGCTCGCACATGTACGAGTTCTTCGTCCCGCGATAGCGGCAGTCGGCTCCGCTGCGCAAGGCGGCGGCGCGGTAGAGGCCCAGGCCATTGAATGCGGAATCGACGGCAAGCGTGGGCGCAGCCGGGTCTATGGTGATCGCATACTCTGGACAGCTGCCGTGCATCTTGCGCTGCGTCGAATTGAACCAGCAATCGTAGTTGAGGCCGAGGGTATTCGAACGCAACGCCCACCGGTCGTAGTAAAGGGTGGGTGCCCGTGTGTTTACCGTCAGCACATCCCACGGCTGCGTGGCCATCGACGCTATCACGCGAACGAGTTGGTCCACGGGTGGTGCATGGCAATCGAGGTCGAGTGACAGGAAAGTGCCGTGGGCAGACAGCGAGGCGGCTGCCTCACGTACCAGCTGGTTGCGGCAGAGCGCCAGCCGCTGGGTGCGCGACCATTGCGGGTACAGGAGCGGCTGCGCAAGAAGCAGCCGCACGCGGTCATCAGCTGCCGCCCACCCTCGCAACGCTGCGCGCGTGCCGTCTGGGTCGCCCGCGCGCTGCTCGTCCTCAAAAATCAGCAGGCTGCCAGCCGTGCGATCTAGCAGCGAGGTGACCCATGCTCGCTGGTGCTGCTCAAGCGCGGGGCGCACATTGCGCGCGCACGAGCCAACCAAGAGAGCACCGTGCCAGTCGCGTCGGCCAATGTACGTGCAGTTTGGGCCATCTGCCGGACTACCTGCTCTCAGCGGCGCCCATCCACCTGCGCTGCAAGTGCCTCTTCGCGAGAGCATGCAACAGCGTTGTGCCCGCCGTGGGCCCTCCGGTCCGCCGCGCGTCCTTCCTTTGAAAAAAATCGAAGCAATAGATAGCGCGGCGCGGCCCCGAGATCGCCCGAGATAGCGCGAGATCGCCCGAGATCGCGCGGCGCGGCCCGGGGCGGGGTGGATGGGTTGGGAGCGAGGGGGCGAAAGTGTTCAGTGCGGTAGATGGTAAGCTCGAGGCGCGTGAGCCGGACCTGTGAGCCGGACCACCCCCTCTTGTTCCCTGCGTTGTTGAGCCAGGACTCAACATACTCGGGCTTTCATCCCAAACTGTCACTCCCCTTTCTCCCGGCCGAGGTGGGGCGCGCGCGCCGCGGGGGCGGCGGGTGTGCGGGATGTCTGTGGGCCCGAGAGCGATATGCCATGTCCGCCTTGCGTTTGTTTCATAACATCGAAGGCTAAGCTCAAAAAATCGAACAATCCTCGCTACCCAACCCGGCCAAAGGATATCCACCTCGAGAACCTCGAGAGAGGGCACCGTGATTTTTTGTGGTGGGCCGGACCACCATGCGGGGGGGCGGCGGGTATGCGAGATGTCTGTGGGCTGTGGGCCCGAGAGCGGTTACCATTTTCCTTTCCTAAGGCTGCTCTCAAGGCGGCGTCCTCGCGGCCGTCAAATAAACGCGATTTTTTAATTCTCATGCCCGCACGGACGGCGAGTTGTTGGTCGTGAGGATCTCTCATCGTGGTCATCGTGCGTGTCCCAAGCCATCCACCCAGCAATCCTCTGGTTGATGATGCAGAGCGAGCCCGAACAACTTCACAAGGTTCCGAGCCGGTCAAACAGCGACGGAGACTCCAAGCGCGGCCTGCTCCGGCGCGCACCAACCTTTCGCGCGCCGGAAAGAATGCTGACGCAGAACTCGTACACGGTCTTCCAGGAGCGTGTGGTGATTGCGATGGTCGGCCTGCCGGCGCGTGGCAAGTCGTACATATCAAAAGCCATCGTCCGCTATCTCAACTTCCTCGGCTGCCCGACTCAGCTCTTCAACGCTGGCAGCCTGCGTCGAAAGCAGGGGCTGGCGGGCACCGACGCGTCCTTCTTCGACCCGAGCAATAAGTCTGCACAGGAGCAAGGAAGCACTGTCAGGACGTGTGTCACAGGGCATGTTGTTTTCTCACAGGTTTTGGTATGCAACCGCAGGCTCAAAAGGAGCAGATGGCGATGGACTGCCTCGACGAGCTGCTTGACTGGCTCCAGGAGCAAACGGTGACCGGCGGATGCGCGTGCGGTATCCTGGACGCCACAAACACGACAATCGAGCGGAGAGCCAAGGTCGGCTCGTTCGAGAGCTGAGAGCACAGGCAGACCACGAGGCGGACACCAGCACGTTATGGGTTGAAGCAGAGACGGTCGCACTCGAGTAGCACACTTTCACATGAGCACGACACTCGGTCACGAGTCCTGAGCGTATTTTGCATCTCGCAAGGTGATCGAGCGGTGCACGCGGGAGCGGGAGGAGGACGGAGGGCTGCGGTTGATCTTTGTCGAGAGCATCACGGAAGACGAGGCGATGTTTATCCGAGATTCTGCAGAGATTCAGCCGAGGCGATCGTGGTGCATCCTCCCTTTCCCATCAATATCCTGCCTGACCGCAACGCCTCTCTCGGCCGTTACCCTGCCTTTATCTCACGCGCCGCTCTTAACTGAGGCGGTCCTCCCCGGCAACAGCTCCCTTTTTGTATCAATCAGGCGATCCTCTCCAACAACTTCCGGATGAAGGTGGGCGACAGTAGTTAAATGGGGGGTTGTAATTAAGGTCCTCTCCAACAACAGTTCCGGATGAAGGTGGACAACGACGACTACAGCGGCACCGACCCCGAGGCGGCGCTCGCCGACTTCAAGGCACGCGTGCGGCAGTACGAGAAGGTCTACCAGCCGGTCGGCGAGTCCGAGGGCGATGGGGCCACAGCCGACCACTCGGCGCACAGTACCCTACCAAACCCGGTACCCAAATCCAATGGTATGAACGCAGGCTGCGGCGTACATCAAGATGTTCGACGCGGGCCGCAAGCTGGAGAGCAAGCTCGTCAAGGGGGAGGTGGAGCGCAAGGTGCAGCGCCTGCTCGGGTCGATCCATCTCGGCCCAAGGGCCATCCAGCTGCCGCTGGTCGGCGAGACGCGATCGCGAACCGCGTCTCTTCACAGCAGCACGCTGTGAACAGGCCATCCAGCCGCCGCTGGTCGGCGAGTCGCGGTCGCGAGCCGCGTCTCTTCACAGCAGCACGCTGTGAACAGGCCATCTGGCTGGTGCTGGTCGGCGAGACGCGCAACGCGTGCGCCGGTGTGCTCGGCGGCGACTCCAGCCTCACAGCTGCAGGGAGCGAGTACGCGCGCGCCACCGCCGAGCTCCTCGTCCGACGCGAGCACGAGATCGGTGGCACGCCTGCGGCGGTCATCTGCGGCACGCTCAAGCGGTACGTCGCAATGATGGAGGCGATTCGTGAGGCGACGGCGCCAACCTTCCCCCGTATCTCCCCACATCCCTCCACATCTCCTTAAAGGCGCTTTGCGAGGCGACAGAGCCACAACCCCCCGGCGAGCGGTGCCCCAACTGCAAGCGGCGAGGCTGCGACAGCGGCTGCGAGGGCGCGGACCGGCGCTGTTTCATCAAGGTGGCGGCGCACGAGATGCGGGGAGATGTGGGGAGATGTGGGGAGATACGGGGAGATACGGGGAGACATGGCGCTGCTCCTTCATCAAGGTGGCTGCGGCGCACGAGCTGTGAAGAGACGCTGCGGCTGTGAAGAGGCGCTGTTCACATCAGGCGGCGGCCAACGAGCTGTGCGCTGGCTTCCTCGACAGCCTCACACAGGCGGGGATCCGCAGCGAGCTTCAGTTCGCGATCGATCGATTGATTGATTGATAATCACGCAGGCGGAGATCCGCAGCAAGTTCCCGAGGGAGGCAGCGGCGAGGCAGGCCGACGCACTGACCGAGCAGGTGGGGTTGTGAATGCCCAACAGCGTCTCTTCACCCTGCAGCTGTGGGCAGGCTGACAAGCTTACCTACCGCTACCCCGGCGCGGGCGGAGAGTCATACGCGGACGTTGTCCTCCGGATGAACGACATCATCTGTACGTTGTCGGTCCTCTCGGGCGACAGCGCTGTGAACGGCGTCTCTTCACGGCTCGTGATGTGAACAGGCATGCTCGAGTCCTCTGTCGGCAACGCTGTGGTCATCTGCGACCGCGCTGTCTACCGCGTCATACAGGCCCACAGTTGGTCGTATACGAGAGTCAGCCGATAGCCAGAGAGTTCGCCGGGAGGTCGCCGGCATGCTGACCTGTCTCGGCTGGCGCGCATTGAGCGGTCGCGGCGAGAGGCGTCTCTTCACAGCGTCCTGCTGTGAGCAGGCGTACTTCGACGGCACGCCAATCGAGGAGATGCCGAATCTCGAGGTCAGATCACGGCTGGATCAGAGCTAACCTCGGCCGGACTAGCTCACGGGACGCATGAGCGGGATCCCAGCCAGATCTCGGCTCATCTCACCTGTGTTGCGCAAGGGCAGGCTTTGCCGAGATTGACGCCGGACCACCCGAGATTGCCTGAGATGGTAGGTCAAGCCCGGCGTCCTCGAGTTCCGCCGCTCGCACTCGGGGTTCTCCACCACTCACCTTGAGGTGCGAACCGGTCGCCAGTCGCTTGGGCATGGATGGGGCCAGATCTAGATCTTGGTTAAGGTTGCCTACTACCACTAGTACCACTACTACTGCCACTGCTACTACTACTGCTGCCATTACTGCTGCTGCTACTACTGCCACTACTGCCACTACTGCTACTACTGCTACTACTGCTACTACTGCACTAGGTGAGCTCCGGCGCCGCCACCAACGTGAGCGGGCCCGGCTCGAAGCCGAGGCTCCTCCCTGGGTTCGCGTGCACACCGAGCTGAGCTGTCCAGAAAAGGGAGATCTGTCAACAAAGACGCTTGTGCATAGGCCGCTCTCTCGCCGCTCCACGCGAGGGCGAGCCTTGCAAGAGTAGCGTCTCATCACGCTGTGGTCTGTGAACAGGTCGCTCTCGCCGCGCCTTTCGGACGAGGGGAACGGAGACACAAAGCACTGGCCCCTGGCGGAGGGCCAGCAGAGGGACATGGTGGAGGCCCTCAAGGTCGCCCTCTGAAGGCCCGGCCGACCGCAAGTCGCTAGACGCTCCAGCTGCACCGCACCTCTCCATCAGCATCACCTCTCGCACACAACAACAGTCAACACGCTGCCTATTTTCAATCCCTGGGCTGCTTCGTGATTTCGAGCCTCGCGGGGCGCAGAGGTGTCGTTAGTGTGATGCTGGGGTTGCCCCTGGGCCTGGCCTTGAATGTGGAGCTGGATGGGGGGTCGAGAGGGGGGGGCGTGGAAACACGTTTCAGACGTGAGCTTAAATTGGTAATAAATAAATAACCCCTCTCACCCTCCCGCCGTGCTGCGTCTGTCTCTCTCACCCTCATCGTCGTCCCATGCGAAGCTTCTTGTGTGTCTCGCCACCCTCGCACCCGAGTACCCCTACGACCCGTCGCATCTCCGAGACACATGTCCATAGGAGCACCCCTACGACCCGTCGCAAGACGCCATCCACAGGCGCGAGATCCGCCGAGATGTCGCCGAGATCTGCCGAGATGTCGCGGAGATCCGCCGAGATGTCGCCGAGATGTGCCGAGATGTGCCGAGGTTTGCCGAGGTTTGCCGAGGTTTGCCGAGGTTTGCCGAGATGTCGCCGAGGTGGTCGGCCACGACCTCAAGCAAGAGAGATGCCAGCCTCCCCCTCCCTCCCCCCCCCCCCCCCCAAGCCCAACACACATCCCTCCTCTCCCCTCGCGCCTCTCCGCAGGCGCACGAAGCTGCTGCTCGGCATCCGCGACTAGCCTCCCCTCGCCCTTGCCTCCCCTCGCCCTTGCCTCCCCTCGCCCTCAACTAGCAAACCACAGTAGTCTCCACACTTCACACCCACACCGTCTCCACAGACTCTCTGACAAGTGACATGAAAAATTCATCAGATAAAGCATAGAAAAACGCAAGCGTCGCAAATTGCCCCCCCCCCCCCCCCCTGTAAATCGACATGCCGGAGGGCACACATGAAATCCTGTGAGAGGATGCGCATCATCCATCAACAGTGCATGGAGGATGCCCGGGAACGGGCGCCCGAAGGCGCACATGAAATCATGGAGGATGCGCACCAAAAGTGCATGGATATGCGCGTGGGCGACCCAGCGGGCGATGTGCCATCGCACGAGACGAGCGGCGCAGGCGCAGGCTCGCGGCATGGAGAGAGTATGCATGTGTGGCACGCGCGCGGATCTCCATGCGTCCGCGCGCGCGCGCGCGCGCGCGTGTGGCGAGGGAGCGCGCTAGGTTGGTCGCGCTCAGCTGTGGCGCCGGGGGTGCGGTGAGCGGCCGGCCAAGCCTCTCAGTTGACCCACCACCAGTTGATGTCCACCCCAGCCTTCTTGAGGTTGTCGCACGCCGGCTGCTTGTAGCTCGGCACCGTCATGGCGGGCTTGTCGGTGATCTTGCCGTGCTGGTAGTCCGACCAGTCGCTCGAGCTGACGGCATCCCATCCGGGCTTCCCCGTCTTGATGAAGGCCAGCCACTGGCCCAGCACCTGCTTTCCAAACTCGACGTCGCGAGTAGAAGGCTGGTAGGGCTGCTTCGCGGGGGTCTCGTCATCCTCCTCTCCACAGTTGACGGCATACCCGTGTGGGTTGTCCTTTGATGGCAAGGGGTGAGGGTGAAAGGTGAGAACGAGGTGCGAGGGCGAGGGGGAGGGGGGGCGGGGTGCTGGCCTTGAAGAAATTCTCGCCCGACTTGACCATCTTGCCCGCGCGCCAAGGCTTATCCGCCCCGTCCGGGTTGCTCGCCTGCAGAGCGGCGAGAAAATCCCAAGAATGGAACGGCATGGTCGAGCGGATGAAGCACGAGCCGGCGAAGACGGGGTTCGAAGGGGGCGTGACGACGGTGCTCACGAAGATCTTGCCCACATTCCCGCCACTCGCAGCTGCAAGCGCAAGCTCAACGTTGCCGCAAGTCGCGCCTACGGGACATGTCCTGGGGCATGTCCTGGACGTGTCCTGGACGCGACAGCTTCAGCCTCGCGGTGTGGAACCGGCGTCGGCCGTCAGGGCGTAGGCCGGATATAGCTTCCAGTGCGGGTCGTCGGCTCTGTTCTCGGTGTCATTCTCGGTAAGGTTGAAGACCGTGTCCAAGAAGTCGGAGAGGAGAACCGACTCCGTGCCAAACTGGTTGTCGACGGCGTTGCCGGGTGACCCGGTGCAACTCTGGCAGCACGGGCGCTTGAGGTCGTCTCCGTCTCTCATGCACACGCCCAGCTGTTTGTTCAGCAAGCCACGCGCGCCATTGTCCTCGTAGCTGGCCTTGGTGAACGCGTTAGACGGCGGCCAGTTGTGCTCCGCCGACAAGGTCTGGAAAATGACCGCGGGCGCGGAAGCGTTGGAGAACGTCTTCTTCAGCCCCGTGAGGATGGAGCTGTTGGAGCCGCCGTCGAGCGTGTGGCCGTCGATGAATGGGAGGCCAAAGCCCATCTGGCCGAGCGAGGGGTCGACGGGCACCTAAGGTAAGGTGAGGTATAGGGCAAACTTCTCCACACACAAAATCAGGCAGGAGCCCCACACGGCAGTCCGAGTGCAAGGCCCGGTCCAAATGGGTGAGCAGACGGGCACCTGCGAGTCCTGATTCCACAAGTTGTACCGCCCTCCGTCGCCCGTGCAGGCGATCTCGCTGGGGAAGGGGTTCTTGTCGTTCGGCTCGATGTCGGTCTTGCAGGTCGTGTCCATGGCTTGCATGACCTCCGCGACGGAGAGTTTGCGCATGCACGCCAGCTGCTCGGCCGCAGGCTCGGTGTCCTTGCAAGGGGTGTTGTCCAGCCAGTACTTGCGGTCCTGCTCGTACTTGTCCGCTTTGTTCATCGTGATGTTGGGTGATCCCGAGAGCGAGATGGCCCCGGCGAAGAGCGGCACGGACTCGGGCGCGATCAGGTGGGCCATGATGTTAGTGCCGCCGGAAGACTACACAGCGCGGGGGTGGGATCGTTACGGGGATCTCCGGTGGGTTTCGGGGGCGCTGCCTGCCTGCCTGCCTGCCTGCCTGCTGCGCTTCTGCGGTGTACGGCTGCTGCTTGCTTCCCGCTTGCTTGCGCAGCACAGTGCTATACTAAGCGGCGCTGCTGCGCCTGCCCAAGGAGAAACACGCGATTGGGGTCGCCGCCGAAGTGCTCGATCTCGCGCTTGACCCAGCGCATCGCGAGCTGCTGGTCGAGGATGGCGTAGTTGCCAGAGACGTTGCGCGGGTCCTCGGTCGCGAGCACCTCCAGCGCCAAGAAGCCGAGCGCGGCAAGCCGGGAGTTGATGGAGACCACAATCACGCTGTTCTCCATGCCGTTGACGAGCCACTCGACGGGGCCGTGGGACGTCGCGCTCCCAGCGACTGAGGGTGGGGGTGGGTGGGGGTGGGGGAGAGTGCGAGGGGGCGCTGTATTATTGAGGGCAGCCGGGGCAGCAGGTCACACCGTTGGAGCCACCGTGGAGCCAGATGACCACGGGCAGCGGCTCGGTCGGCTCGCTCACTGGCGTAAACACGTTCAAGTTCAGGCAGTCCTCGGATGTGGCATAATCGAATGCGAGCGCGATGTTTGTCTTGTTGAATGGGTAGTCAAACGACTCGTTGTTCATGTTCGTGATCCAGGGGCAGGCGGGGCCGTTGATCGGAGTCCCATCCATGCTCATGTACTGATGAAATGCCGGCTCGGGTGGCATCCAGCGTGAGGCATTGCCGAATTTGATGCCACGGAAAGACCGAACGAACGCGGAATCCTGGTTGTGGCCTCGGACAACGACGCCGCTCGAGAGGGTGATCTTCAACGGGCCGTGGGGAGGGTGCTCGGGCGCGGAGGCAAAGGCAGACGCGCTGCCGATGAATGCGAGGAGCACGGCCGTGAGCATGCTGCCTCAGTCGAGGCAGTAGGGTGGCAGAGGGTGGTGCGCGCTGGCGCGCGAGCTTTCCCAGAGCAACAGTGGTCAGTGCTAAACCCGACGAATGCCGGCGGCGGCTGTCCGATTTCTCTTTTAAGGCATGCCGTGGCCTCCTTGGACACTGGGGGCAAGATTTCTTGTCGGCGAGTATGTTCTTTCTTTCTTCTTGATCTTGTCTGTTTTGTGGTCTCTTGGCTCTTGGCGCTCTTCTCTCGTCTGTCGGTGATTTGTGTGTGTGAGAGAGAGAGATTTGTGTGGGAGGAGGGGTGCGGGAGAGCTAGCCGGACGTAAAAACCAGACACTTGTAACAGGAACAATCAGGCATGGCATATGCCTTGCACCTTGACATGCGCATGCGGGTATGTGAGACGGCTCCTAGTGGTCTTCTCTGCGCCCTCTCTCCTTGCCCACGCGCAAGCTCGAGCACAAGGCGCGGCGCCCCCCGCGAAACTAGGCCGACGGGGAGATGCCTGTGGGGCTGTCGGCGATCCACCGGCTCCCGCGCGCCCCGGCGACCGCCGACGCGGCAAAGAGCGCGACGAAGCGGCCATGCACCTCGCTGTGGGGCGAGTCGGAGCGGGCGGAGCACGCCAGGTAGTCGACGAGGAATGCGGCGGTGCAGACCGCGTAAAGAGACAAGACTCAAGAGCACACGCAGGCCTCACTGCTTCTCCTTCTTCACCTGCTTGTTTCCAAACAGCATCTGCCCCACCCTCTTGGTGATGTCACCAAACTGGTACTCCCCCTTCCCGGTGAAGTTTGAGACGAAGGTCTTGGTCAGGTCGCCGAACTGGTAGTCGGACTTGCCCGTGAACTCCTGCACCCACGCCGCCCTGCGGCTCTCGAGCTCGCGGCTGATGTCGCCGAAGGTATACTGCTCCTTCCCCGTGAAGTCCGCCACGGCCGACTTTGCGCGCCGGTCTATCTCGCGCGTGAGATCGCCCGTAGTGTACTCCTCCTTTCCGCAGAAGGCTGCCACGGCGCTCTTGACGCGGCCGTCGATCTCGACTGATAGGTCGCCCGCCGCGTACTCGCTCTTGCCGGTGAGCTTGCAAACCTGCTCCTTGGTCAGCTGATCGAGGGCGACGGAGAGGTCGCCCAGCTCGTACTCGTCCTTGTCTCGCAGCCGCGCCACCTCCGCCCTGACGCGAGCGTCAATCTCTTTCGACAGGTCGCCGATCTTGTAGTCGTCCTTGCTGGTGAAGCCGCGGATCTGCTTCTTCGCCTCCTCGCGAACAGCGACGCGGACGAGGATGGCCATCTCCATCGCAAGGCCGAGCCACTCGTCGTCCTCCACCAGGTTCCCGACCGCAGCGGCGTCGGCGGCAGTGACGAGGGCGCTGCTATCGGAGGAACTCGCAGCAGCGCCGGGAGCGACGGCCTCGCCGCCGCCTGAGGGGCGCACGTCAACTCGGTGAGTCTGCGAGGCCATCGCCTGAGGGGCGCACGTCAACTCGGTGATGCGGGTCGTGCGCATGTCTGAGGCTTTTGATGAGCTGATTCGTGGCGAGTATGCCGGCATCGGATTTGTGGGAGGCCTCTCACCATCTGCGTTGCTGTCGGAGGCAGCTCTCGCGGGCGTTGAAGACGCCTTGACCGGCGACGCTCTGCGAACGCAGGCCCGTCTTGCTTGCAGCGAGGCGGCGAGTGGCGGCGGCAGCAGAGCGGCGTCGGCAGCAGCCGCGAGGAAGATGACCGACGTGAGCGCCACCGAGGCCCCATGGATTTGAAGAAAAGAATTCACAAAAACTCTCTCGCACAGCACACAGGTGAGAGAGAGAGAGAGAGAGAGAGAGAGAGAGAGAACCGCCAATGGCCGTTATCCGTTAGTGCGGACGTCGCCGCGGCTCGCCTCTGCCGCGGCGGCTGCTGCGCGCACGCGGCGGCGCCGCTCTCTCGCGAGACGGCTGGCGACGCGGCTCGCCGCCGACGTACGGTGCGCTCGTCCGACGGTCCGCAGCGTGGCGTGCGCGGCGCTGAGCGCGGCTCTGCGAGCGCCTCTGCGCCTGCACTGCCTGTCTCTGTTGCTGTTGGTGGTGGTGGTGCTGCTGCTGCTGGTGCCGATGCTGCTGCTGGCGCGGCGCGGCTGTGCGACTGGGCTCGACGCGCGCGTCGCGAGCGTCTGACGCGGCGGGCGGCGTCGGGCAGGTGCGCTTCTCTCTCGGGTGGTGGTGGTGGTGCTGCTGCTGCTGCTGGTGGTGCAGATGCTGCTGCTGGTGCGGCGCGGCTCTCCGACGCGACTCGATGCGCGCGTCGCGGCTATCTGACGCGGCGGGCGGCGTCGCGGGCGGCAGCGGTGGCGGCTCGCGGGTGGAGGTGGAGGCTGGTGGCTGTGGTGGACTTTGAGTTTATTTCATGGTCGTGTACGGGGACCGGGGGGTCAACCGGGAGGCAGGGGGTTCAACCAGGCGACGGAGGACCGTGGGCCATCGCGGGGACCAGCCCGTCCGGAGGACGCACTGGGTAGATCCGGATGGTCTTCACGCCGGTGGGTGGCACCGAGGCGTCTGGGACGCTCAGCTCTACCTTAAGCTCCTGAGGGGCGCGTGGTTGTAACCACGTAGTATGACTACAACCCACCACAGACACCCTCCCCCACTCCTCACGTGTGTTCACACCCTCACCCTCTCCTCTCTCCTCTCTCTCTCTCTCTCTCTCCTCTCTCTCCTCTTGTCTGTGCTGTCTGCCTGACTCAGGCACTCAATCTGCCGATGCGTGATTGTGTGTGGGCTGCTCCGAGGGGGCCCTCTGTGCGATCCGACGGGTAGGGGGGCTGTGCCCGGGCGGTGTCCGGTGTGGAGTCCCCTTCTGATCCCGCCTGGGATGTTGGGTGTGAGGTTGTGGCGGCTTCGATCCCAAGGGGGGGAGCTGATCCCACTCAATAACCAACTCTCAGGGGCAGTAGGTGGGCGAGCTTCAGGCACGCTCATCTCGATCGTCAAGACGTTGCTACGCGCGGTCTTCCGCGGGGGGAGCTGCGTCGACGGGTGCGGGACCGCGGCGCAGCCAGTGCCGTGGCGATGCCTCCGGCTGTTTGCGGCGGGCGGCTTGCTGCTCGCTGCGATGGCGAAAAACTCGTCTCGCCACACGCCAAGGGCTTATGCTCTGGCGAGACGTGAGGCGCATGCGCCCAGGAGGGGAGGGGGCATGTGTAACGACACTGCTAGAGATGCCTTTCGGGGCCCAGAGATAAAACTTCTGTGATGCCATGCGTGACCTAGTAGTGTCCCCAGCTATGGGCGTGTCCACGTTGGAGCCAGGTGTGGTGTGGGCGCGAGAATAGCTCCGCCGTTCATGGAGGCAACCGATGCGAGTCGACTGGTGTGTGTCGTCGTGGTTTCGTATCAAGAATTCTCTCTCTCTAGCACACAGGTTCGACACAGGTACCAAAAGAGGCACAGAAAAGAATTCTTAAAATACAAGCCTCTCTCACAGCACACTGGCACGACAAGGGCGCGGACTGGCGCGGACTGGCACACACACCGGCTCACCACCGGAGCCGCCTAAGCGACTCCGTTAAGAACGGCAATGCACTCCGCACCATGCACAATGCCGCTCTCCCCGCACGCTATAGCTCGTTCACCGTCTGCCACGCCACGGCGGTGTGGAGGACGACAGACAAGCGCTGCATCTGCAGCCCGTGCCAGTTCTTGGTGGTCCATGTGACCTCGTCCAGGTGCTGAGCGTGCGAAAGTTTGTTGCTCAGCTGGTTCGCCGCCTCCCTCAGGGTGCTGCGAACCTCCTTTCCAAAGCCTCCGAAAGCCTCAAAATCAAACAAACGTAGATCGCAATCCTGCTCCCGCGCAAAGCGGTAATCGCCTGGTAATCGCCATCCAGCTGCTGGAGCTTTCCCTTGGGGGCATCCTCCTCCTCCCCCTCCTCCCCCTCCTCCTCGGCCTCCTCCTGCTCCTCCTCCCCCGCCACCGCCGCTGCCGTCGCTCCCGACGGAGACCACTTGCCGCGCCCTTTGACCAACTTGAGCAGCCCGGTCTCCGTGTTGCCAAAACGCACATAGGCCCCCTTCCAGCCGAGCCGAATTTCACCCTCTCCATCCTTGCCCTTGCTGTTGCTCGCGAGCGAACTCGTAAGCTTCAGATCGGCAACAAGGCGCCTGTGCCCCCTGCCGATGTTTGCCGCCGCCAGGCCCATCGGCCAGCGGGGTGGAGCTCCGGTCTAGCTGCTTGCCCATCGATGCTGCGTCGGCCTTGCGGCCGGGCTATGCGCTCGAAGGGGAGGGTGGGCGTAGACGCGGTGGCGTCTAAGCCCGGTGTTGCCAAGAAGTGTTTCCTCTCACGCGACGGATCTTACGCTTACGTTTGCTCAAGGGGGGGAAGCTGGGTGAATACGACACTCTGTCGCACTCACGAACTGAATCAGGAGACCGCCGGTGGCCCGAGACTGAACGACAGGGCCCGCACCGGGCCCTCACACGACTCTCGTGTGGCGTTCAGAGAGTTCGTTACACACAATGGGACCGCCGTCCTCCTCAATTCGATTATCGGGACCCCCGGGGGTCGTTACATGCGCCTCGTCATTCCGGTACGAGCTCCATTCGCGGCTCCAATCGCCCCAAGTCACCACGGAGGACTGTCCCAAAAACCCTCCTCCGTGACATGGTGTGTGTCGTCGTGGTTTCGTATCAAGAGAATACTCACTCACACACACATCCTTCACACCAACAGGCAGGCGGGGAAGTGCGGCGACGTTGCCGCGCGGCGAGGCGCAGGGGGCGGCGCGCGCGACGCGAAACGAGCCTATGCCTCGTTCAGCGGTCCTCCTCGGCGGCGGCGGCCTCCGCGGCGGCGGCGGCCTCCGCGGCGGCGGCGGCCTCCGCCGCTGCCGCCTCCATCCTGGCCGCCTCCTCGGCCTCCTCCTCCGCCCGCTTGGCCTTAGCCGCCGCTGCCGCCTTCTGCAGCGCGGCAAGCGCCGCCGCCGCCGCCTCGGCTTTGCGGCGCTTCTGAGCGGCCACCTCCATCCGCATACTCGCGAGCCGCGCCTCCTCGCCTTGCAGCGCCGCCTCGCGCCGACCGAGCTCCTCGAGCGCCTCGTTGAGGTCCGCCCGCTTCTTCTCTACGCAGCGCTGCGCCTCCCCGAGCGCCTGCGTCGCCGCCGCGACGCATCCCTCTTGCTCCGAGATCTGCTCCGAGAGCGACGTGGCGGCGGGTGCCGGTGCCATGGCTGTGGGCGGGCCGCCGCCCGGCCGCTTTTTGCCCCGCTTAGAGGGCGCGAGGCCGATCTCGTTGGCGAAGAGGTGCACGTCAAGGTACGTCGAGTTCAGGTTGACGCGGCGGAAACAAGTGCCCCTCCCGTTGCGGGCGACCTCCACAAACAGCGTGCCGCCGGTCGTCTCAGTCTTGAGGAAGGCGGTGCGGCCGGGCAAGGGGTCGTTCTCGCAGACCACGTCGATGAGGAAGCGGCAGAGCCCACCGCAGAAGTACTTCTTACGCCCTGCCTCGTCCATGCGTGAGACATGGGGGAGCAGCCGCCAGTCCGGGTCGCCGAAGGGGATCTCGTCTACCTCGACCTTGATTTCGTCGCACTTACCGGCAGCGAAAGTGTGCTCCGCCATAAAGGTCTGCTTCTTAGTGTCGACGACGATCACCTCGGCTGGCATCATGTACTCCGGGCAGAGTGCCGTCTCGCCGTCCGCCTTGGTCAAGACTCCGTACTTGATCTCGACGCAATCGCTAACCTTGACCGGCGGGGCGGCGTCGGCCGCCGCACCGGACACTAGCGCTCCTCGATCATGATGATGTTGGGACTCCTTACGTGAACGTACGTGTGTTAATGTGTATACGGTGCGGAGAGTTATATGCAGCTGCACGGAAAGCTACTACGGAGGTTATGTACACCCCTCTGTCCACGGGGTTGATGTTGGCGCTGGTGTTCTCCCTTCGGGTGCATCGTGACAGCTGACGACGGGATTACTAATGGCGTGTCCTCCTCATCCGATTCGGCTTCTCCGCGGACTCACCTTCCGTCCGGCGTGGCTCATCCTCCATGCCGTGAATAGACCAGGATGCAGGAAAGGGGTTGCTTTTTTTTGGATAAATCGCACGACAGCCAGCTGGCGTGTGACGACATTCCTTATTTCGGCGGCTGCTGCAGTCGGCCGTCGCCGCCGCCGTGCTGCCGCTCATCATCGAAGGATGGGAGAGCGTCCCTCCCGCCTTTTATAAATAAATCAGCCAGCTGACGTGTGACGACACCCTTCCTTATTTTGGCGGCGGTCTAATTACGCAGAAGCAACACGGAAACACCGTACGCCCGCCGCGCGCGGCCCGGGGCTCAAATTGTCAAAACAAATCTGAAAACACTGCGCACAACTACAAACTAAGAGACGACAGGCCTGCGCGCCTGGCGCCTGCGCGCTGCGGCCGCGCGCGGCGAGCGATTTCATTTCGTGCACACAGCGCACGAGGGCGACTGCACAGTGGCTCTCACAGCCTCCCGGGGCCGTTTGCCATGGCAAGGCGGTGGCCCTGCGTGGAGGGGCGGCCGTATCCCTGCGCCGCAAGCAGCTCAGCGTGCGTCGGCCGCCCAGCTCGCTGGCACGGCTCTGTCCAGACGTGGTTCGCATCATAGCACCCCACCGGCTTCGATGGTCCGTCCGTCGGGGACAGCTGGCCTGGCTGAGGCAGGTCCCCTTCGAGGAGACACTGCCGCGGCCGGACGGCTGCCTTCTCATCCGGCGGCGCGAAGCCGAGGGCCTGCTGGACGCCGTGCCCCGCCTGGTCGACGTTGGCATAGGCGGCAGCGCCCAGGGCCTTGCCCGCCTGCGCGAAGGAGGGATGGAGTCGAGGAATGAGCCCGAGTAGAAGGGGGATTGGGAGGGCAGGCTCAGTGACGGTGCGTGTCGCGTGTGTCTGCGTGTCGTTGAGCAACAACGTACTCGAGTGCATTGCGGAGCCCGTCTTTTACTCGACGCTCTCGCCCTCCATCATCGCGTCGACCTCCTCCCTGCTCTTGAGGTCGCCTGTGGCGAAGCTGCTCGCTGCGTCGATCATGTTGCTCTGCGTGCCGCCCTGCAGGCGCATGTACTCCGCATCGGCCGCCTCTGTGCCTTTGCCGTCGAGCTGTGCCTATGTGTGTGCTATGCGTGGCGTTTCCAGCACCGCCTGCATCGGGGAGTGGCGTCGTCCGGCTGATGCGTGGCCGTGATGTCGTGCCCCTCCACGCCAGCCCCGGGCATCATGGCTCTCGCCATGGAGGCCGGCGTGAGTGACCCACCACCGCTTGCTCCACGGCGGCATGGCCAGCGAGAGCAATCCTCTGTGTTGAGACCGCAAAAGGTGTAGTCAGAAGCAACATCCTGCAGATTGCGATGCCTCTCGAACGGCGGCCGCTTGTAAAGCGTCTCGCCGCGTGTGCCGACGGGGAACTTGACCGTGCGTCCATGGGCTTCCTCGGGAAGTCGGCGCCTGGCCTGCGCCGCCGTCGCGACTAACCACATCATGGCGAACGCACGGTGGCTGGCGCCACGGATGGAGCAAGACTCAAAAGCCTCGGCGGACCGCGGGGAACGCCGAAATTCAACAAATAAGAACTGAATTCCGGAAAAGCGTGGGCTGGGTAACCTTTTTTGTGAAAAGGAAGAAACAACAGAGCGTGCGTGCGACACTGACGAAATTAAGGGGGACAAGGTGTAGCTCTCCAGGCGGCAGCACCAGGACGCCATCACACACACCTGTCTTGTCTTCTGCGCATGTGAGTGCCCACTGCAGCACCATGCCAAAGCGAGCCAGGCAAAAAAAAGAGAAAAAAAGGAACAATCACCGCATTCGCCGACGGAGCGCCGCTATCCGCTGGGACCCTGTCCGGCCGACGGTCCCTATCCGCCGCTGCCCGCCGCTGCCACAACAATGGACGCCTCCGCGATCGCCGCCATGTCGGAGCTCAACATCAAGCACGTGCGTTGCGTCGACGCCGCCTTCTCGCCCGACGCAACGCTCTTTCGGTCGAATATGCCGGTGCTGCAAGACTCGGGCGGCCGGCCGTACTTTGCTCGAACAGAACTTCTCTCGATGCTTCAGGAGCGTGGCCGCGACTGCGGCGTTGCTCTTCGTGACGACGCGTACCTCCACATCGTCTCGCTCAACTTCAACGGGGAATCGCCCGACTTCTCGGCGGAGCAGGCCTTTTGGCGCGACCCGGCAAATAGCCAGCACGGCGAGCTGACGACGTGGCCATTGGGCTTTCACGGAGCCTTCGGCACCTCTGTCGTCTCGCCCGAGGGCTTCACCGACGCCGAGAAGTCCTCCATGTCCGAGTCCGCCGTGTGGCAGCTCGATGACGTGCCAGGAAAGGTCGCGCTTTTGCGGTCGATGCTGGTCGGCTGGAAGTGGGGGCCGCTCAAGCGCACAGATGGGCGGCAGCTCGCCCTCGTCGTGCACTGCACCGCCGGCTGTGACCGCACGGGGGAGATCATAGGCTCGTACATGATGGCCCACACCAATGCGACTGCGGTCGAAGCGTACGCGAACGACGTCGACGCGTGCGGTCGGCTTCCGTGCTACCAGCACACGAATGGCATGGTCTGGTACTGCCTCTACCTCCAGCACCACGTGTACAAGGACAAGCGCCTCGGCGGCTGCACCGAGTTCGCCTCGTGCATCCCCTTCGGGTGCGACTGCATGCCCACCAAGACCGCGCTGCCGGATGGCGCCACCGAGAACATCGCCAACCTCCGCTCGCTCATTCCGGCCGCGTTTGGCGACCGGGGCTACGCGTCGCCGCCCGTCCCCGTGCATTTGGTAGACCCGGGCTTCCCTTACGTTGCGCCGTGCGAGGATGGCTACAGCGGCCTCGGAGCACAGTGCGCGGACCCGATGGCGGACAAAGGCTCGCCCACGACGCAGCTCTGGCAGTCTGCCGGCGCCTCCGTCTCGACTGTCCGTCTCGCGTGCAGCTTGTGCGCCGCGCCGAAGGTGACGACGTACGACGTTCAGGAGTACTCCAACGAGGATTGCTCCGGCGAGCCCTCGCTGCTGAACTTCCGGTCGATCCCGGAGAACTCGACCTCGTGCGTCCCTTATGCGGGCGTCTGGGTCCACGGCCAGCACTGCGACGCCTCGGACAATCGGTTCAAGGAGACTATCTTCACGGGTGAGGGCTGCAGCGGCGTCGGGCAGGAGATGACCTTTCCGTCGGGCGAGTGCGTGCCCCTCCCGGGCAGAGACGGCGCCTCGCTCCGCATCACATGCCACTTCCGCCCGCCACCACCGCCCGGTCCCGGTGCAAAGTACCCGCTCACCGACCCGGTCGTGGCCGGGCTCCTCGCGACGGCCGTGCTCGCCGCCCTCTCCCTCGCCGCCAACATCTGTCTCTGCGCGAAGCTGTGCCGCACGCGGTCCGCGGGCGGTCGCCCCGCGACGCGAGCGCTGCCGGTCATCGAGCTCAAGCAGCCATCCTAGATGTGGACTGGGGAAGGCCGGTACACGAACCAACATCACGCGCCAAGCCTCCTCGAGCGCGCCGGCGGCGCGGCAGTGATTAGCTGGCGGCGTTGGAGGCGAGCGCCGCCCTCGAGGCGGCCAAATCAGCGCTTCGAAAGTAAGCTGCGCGCGCAAAGCGAGCGAGAGCGGCTGGGAGTCAGACCAGGGCACGCAAAATGTATCTCGCGACGGGGACGTGTCCCGAGCGCGCGCGCACGCGAATGTGGCTCGTCGCTAGTCTGACTCTCACACTCGGACGGCTCGAGCTAGCACCCCACCGCGCGAACCGATGTGCTGGCTCAGCGCGTGTATCACGGGGGCACCCGATTTTGTCTTCTCGCATAGCAAAATAACATATTGCGCGTGACGCAGAAAGACGACCCCAACCCAGCGCAAGCCGCAACTCGCACACGCCCTCGCCCGACGCCTGAGCTCCGCAGACGACCGAACACGCCGCCTGCGAAGTTCTCGCACCATGGGCGGCACATGTGGATCAGTCCCCGGTTCTCACCTGCTCTCCCCTAGCCTCGCGCGCGTTCAGAATCTCCACTCTAATCATCTTTCGCCTGTGATCAGCAGACGCAACTGTATCGGGCGCCTTTTTGCACAGAGGGTCCGACGTGGCCTGCGGCTTCAGAAAGCCGGAGGCGGCGCGGGGGCCGAAGCAGCAAAGGTCGTGACGAGGTCGCCGACGGTGGTCTGTGCGCCGTGGTACTCGGTGATCGCTGCGCGGGCCGGCAGGAGCATCAGCGCGGCGATTGCCGCGGCGAGCGGGATTGTCGCCACCCAGGTGAGCGCGATCTTGCCGAACAGGGCGCAGTCGGACCTAAAACAGGAGCGCACGTCCCTGTCTTCCAGAGGCGGCCGGTGCCATTGCGCCCGAGAGGCGCGTGCCCGTGGACGCCGTGCTTTGCCATGCCGACAAAGACGATCGCGCCCACCTGGCAGTGCGTCGACGAGACGGGGAGGCCGAGGCACCTGCGAACCGGCGCTGCATGCTCTTCCCAACTGAGACCAGTCCCAGTGTCCCTGCTTGATACTTGGCGGAGGCGAGGGCGGTGGCGGTGAAGGCGGCGGAGGCGAGGGTGGTGGCGGCGAGGGCGGCGGGGGCGAGGGCGGTGGGGGCGAGGGCGGCGGTGGCGAGGGCGGGGGCGGCGAGGGCGGCGGAGGTGAGGGCCCGGGCGGCGAGGGAGGGGGCGGCGAGGGCGGGGGCGGCGAGGGCGGTGGGGGAGAGGGCGGGGGCGGCGAGGGCGGTGGGGGAGAGGGCGGGGGCTGCGAGGGTGGGGGCGGCGAGGGCGGGGGCGGCGAGGGCGGTGGGGGAGAAGGCGGGGGTGGCGAGGGCGGGGGTGGCGACGGCGGGGGAGGCGAGCCGAGGGCGGGGGTGGCGGCTACGCACGTTGCGATGACGACGGTGCACGTCGAGGCGGACTCGACGCAAAAGGCCATGTGGTAGTTGATCTCGGCGATGTCGGTGCCGAGCGTCTTGATCACACGGTACCTAGACACACGGTGGCAGACACGGCTTGGGCAAAGCCGACATTAAAGTCTGCATGAGAGACTGGGGCGGCGCCCGAGGGTCATCACGCCGAGAGCCACAAACGCGCCAGCGATGGACATGATCCACCACGGCGTTCCCGTCGACTCGCACTCGACCATGTCGGACGAGAAAGCAGTGTAGATGGCGGAGAAGGCCGAGGTCGAGTTGGCCTACGCCTCGGCTGACCTCGGGTGATCTCGGCCGGCCTCGGGGTCGGCGAACAAGGCCGGTGTCGAGTGTGGACCGTGTCGTTGGCGCCGTGTGCGAACGACTCGAGGAATGCGACGAAGACGACGATGTATCTGAGGCACACGAGAGGCGCACCCGTGCCAGGGTCGCGCGGCCACACAGATAGGGCTCCTAGCAGGCTCCCGGCGACTCATGGCCGGGCGAAAGCTTGCACCGGAAGACGTGTACTGCGTCCTCGTGCGACTCGCCGACCTCTTCGCAGCAGGCCTCCATCTAGAGGGGCGAGCGAGGAGGAGCGAGTGAGGGGGGCGGGTGCGATGGGGCTGCCGCCAGTACCCCCTTCCCTGTCTTCCTCCTCCGGTATGATTTCGGTCGTTTGCAGCCCATTGCCGCCCGGGCTCGAGTGCTTTGCGGCGATCGAGTCGACCAAAGACGAGCGGGAGCCGATCGAGCCGAGGCTGTGGACGCTGCCGTCCATGCTCCCGCCTGTGGGACCGTGTCATGGAGGTGTCAGGAGCTCAGGACGTGTCATGGCCGTCCACGCTCGCGCCAGAGTTTTGCCGTTCGTGGGGGCCGCCGCCGCCGTAGAGCCAAAGAGCCCGGCGCCGTAGGTCTTGCTCGAGAGGTACCTCTCCTCGAGGTCCTTGTACGACGCCTGCTCACGGGCGTGCGGCCGTGCAAAGGGCCAGGCGTATTGCCGGCGTCCTAGGTAAGGTAAGCTAAACTTCTCCACACTACAACGTGGTGGGGCAAGGGGGGGCGACCCTCGCGTCTCCACGTCTGTCTGGACGACAGGAGCCCCACGGCAATCAAAGTGCAAGGCCCAGTACGCGCGGGTGAGGTGTGTGTGTGTGTGTGTGTGTGTGTGTGTGTGTGTGTGTGTGTGTGTGTGTGTGTGTGTGTGTGTGTGTGTGTGTGTGTGTGTGTGTGTGTGTGTGTGTGTGTGTGTGTGTGTGTGTGTGTGTGTGTGTGTGTGTGTGTGTGTGTGTGTGCGTGCGATACGCCTCGAGCCGTATCTCCCCATATCTCCCCATATCTCCCGACGCCTCGAGCCGTACGAGCCGCGCCGACAGCTCCTTGACCGCCTTGTGGCTCTGCTCCTGCTCGTCGCGCAGCGCGCGGACCGTCGGCATCGCCTAGGCGGCAAGGAAGGTCTCGGGCTAGACGAGCGAGACGGGGAGCGGCAGAAGGGCGGCAGGGGCTGAGGCGGGACAGATGCGGCAAGGGCGGCAGCCGTGGCAACTGGCAAGGCGCGGCAAGCGCGGAAGCGGAAGGAGGGGGGGGGGGGGTCGCTGGGGCGCCTCACGCACGCGCGGGACGAGGAGCGACGTGTACATGTGGGTCGCCCCGGCGACAACGCACGCGGTGAGGGCTTGCTGGGACCGCTCGAGGTGCTTGGTCGGCTTGGACCTGGGTAAGGTAAGGTAAGGTAAGGTAAACTTCTCCACACACACGAGGTGGTGGGGCAAGGGGGGGGCGACCCTCGCGTCTCCACGTCTAACGACAGGAGCCCCACGGCATTCAAAGTGCAAGGCCCAGTGCGCGTAGGTGAGATCTGGGCGTGCAGTGCAGGCGGCTGAGGCGGAATGTGTTCTGGGCCGGATGAGCGGCACGGGTGGGTTGAGGGCTGAGGGCAGGGACTGGGAAGTGTCTCGGGAGAGTGTCCCGGACTTGATCATGATGAGGAACGTCATGATCCACGCCGCGATCGAGTAGAGGAAGGGCGAGAGAAGGAGGGCGTTGGAGCCAGGCCGCCGCGTGTCGAGCGAGGCGTACTTGGTCGTGGTGTAGATGAAGACGGCGATGCAGCCGGAGAGGACGGGCGAGATGACCCAGCTAGCTATGATTGAGGTGAGGCCTCCCTTCCACGCCTGTGAGCCAGAGCGCACAACATTGAGTGGGCAGTTGTGGGGTGGCTCGCCAGCTCCGTCGGCCGTCTCTCGGGGGGTCTTCACCCAATTCAGGCACCCGATGCCGTCCATGTCGGCCGAGCCGACCATCGTCATGCCCACGACGCCCGCCACGATGGCGTGGGTGGTGGAGACGGGCATCGCAGCAAGGGTGGCGAGTAGGAGGAAGATGGCCGCTGCGAGGAGTGCGCAGAGCATGCCGACGGCGTAGACAGCCATCCCGGAGTGGCAGTAGCCGCATGCCCAGCAGGCCGGGTCGGTGGTGGAGGCGACGCCCTTCTTGATGGTGTCGCTGACACCATAGCCGAGCAGCGTCGCGCCCAGCCACTCGCCAAAGCCTCCCAGCGTGACGGCGAGGCCGAGCGGGATCGCGCCAGAGCCCACCTGAAGGGGACGGCGGTGGTGAGAGAGGTGGCAACGGTGAGAGAGCGTTGGTCTCGGCTGACGAGGGGCGAGGAGGCTCTGAGGCGGTGGATCACCGTCGCCCCCCAGGCGTTCGCACTGTCATTCGCCCCAATCGTGAAGCACATGAAAGCGGCAGTCACCGCGGCGACAATGAGCAGGCCGCGGTTGCCTTCCTGATCAGCGTAGACGCCGTTGTAGGGTGAGCAGGTGAACGGATCGGCGGCCGCGGCAGCGCAGTCGAGGACGCCGTACTCGCAGGCTTGCGACATGCCTCGGCAGATGGTCGGCCGTCGGCCATTGAAATTCGGCGGATATTCGATTGTTTCTTTTTCCGGGTAGATACCCGCCAAAGCCAAAGCAAGAAGCCAAGAACTCTCCCTTTGCTGCCACTCATAAAATCGTTGGGTCGCTTCAGTTCACGAAGTCCCCCCGTGGGCCGACCCTCCGATTTTAGAGAAGAGAACAAAGGGAGTGAAGCAAGAAATACCTACACCAAACTCGGTGTCGAACCACCAGCCCGACGCTCACTACAAGTGACTGGCCAAGCGCCAGTCCCGTGCCTAGTGTTCAGCCCCGCACGGTTTGTAAAATTCGTGTATCGCGCGCCTTGCGGGGGGGGCGCGGAAAAGAGGAACCTCTTAGCGCCATCGCCACGGTGCTGCATGCAGCGCCGGGCGACGACGGCTTACCGCCTCCCGGTCCCCCTCGGCACACCTCCGCTGCTCAATGTTTGACGGCTCGAACCCGTGAAGCTTCCCCGTGCGCGGGTTACCCCGCACACGGGTCAGCCTGCCAGCCACGTATCCACGCAAGCGTGGTCCGCGCGCATGGCATACAGGCGTCCGTCAGACAGCGCAGAGGCTAGGCGACCGGGGAAGGACTAGCTCAAGGGCAACACAGCGTCACCAGCCGTTGGCGCGCAGAACGAGTCTGCGGCCCTCCGTTGGGACGAGTGCGCGACGCGGTTGAACCGCTCAATATGGCTGGCAGCTCGCGCTGCCGGCGGGGTTGGTTGGGGAGAACCGGCACGGGGAGGGCCGGCCTCCCCGGAGGGGTAATTCTTGACTCACATGATCGCTGCACTCGTGCCATTCGCGCTGGTCAGCAGCGCGCTCAGCGCGCCGCACCGGCCGCTTTCGCCTGCTCGCGTATGCACCCCACGGCTCGTCGCGCCTACCTCCGATGGTGGTGGTCCTGCGCCACCATCGGGAGGCGAGGCCGTCGCTGACGCCGGCGACGGCGGCATCGTGCCGGCGGTGCTGCATGAGGAGATGCGAGACTCGTACATGTCGTACGCGATGTCGGTCATCATGTCGCGCGCGCTGCCGGACCTGCGCGACGGCCTCAAGCCCGTCCACCGCCGCATCCTCTACGCGATGAGCGAGCTGAACCTCTCTCCGGAGGGCTCGCACCGCAAGTGCGCAAAGGTCGTCGGCGAGGTGCTGGGCAAGTTCCACCCGCACGGCGACCAGTCCGTGTACGACGCACTGGTGCGGATGGCGCAGCCCTTTTCCCTCCGCGCGCCGCTCGTCGACGGCCACGGCAACTTTGGATCCAACGACCCGGATCCTCCGGCGGCGATGCGGTGAGCCTCAGAGCCCAACACCCGTAGCCAGAAGTCAGCGCTAGAGAGGGGAGAGGGCAGTGCAGAGCAGCGGCAGGCCCATCCGCCCAGGGGCAGAGACTGGCGCCTCTCGACGCACCCGCGTCGTTTGTCGGCCAATAGGTACACCGAGTGCAAGCTGCCAATAGGTACGTCGGCCGCTCGGTGTGCCTATCTGCAGAGACTGGCCAATAGGTACACCGAGTGCAAGCTGCAACGCCTCGCGCGGGACTCGCTGCTGACCGACGTCGCTCTGGACACGGTCGACTTCACCGACAACTTTGACGCGTCGGAGCGAGAGCCGATGGTCCTCCCCGCTCGGCTGCCGATGCTCCTTCTCAACGGCGCGTCCGGGATCGCCGTCGGCATGGCCACCAACATCCCCCCGCACAACCTTGGCGAGCTGCTGTGAACAGCGTCGCTTCACACCTCTAGCTGTGAACAGGCCACCAATATCCCCCCGCACAACTTGGGCGAGCTGGTCGACGCACTGCAGGCGCTGATCTCAGACCGCGACGTGTCCGACGCAGAGCTGCTGCGCCGCCTGCCCGGCCCCGACTTCCCGACGGGAGGGATCATCATGGGCAACGCCGGCGCGCGGGACATGTACACGACGGGCAGAGGCTCCGTGGTGCTGCGCTCGACGACGTCCATCGAGGCTCTCCCTGCGGCACGCGGGCAAGGCTCTCGGCAGGCGATCATCGTGACTGAGCTGCCCTATGGCACCGCCAAGAACCCGCTGCTGGAGAAGGTCGCCGCGCTCGTCAACGCCAAGACCCTCGTCGGCATCTCCGACATCCGAGACGAGTCGTCGCTGGCTGGCACCCGCGTCGTGTTTGAGCTGCGGAGGGACGCCGACCCGCTCGTCGTCCTCAACCAGCTCTTCAAGAAGACGGAGCTGCAGAAGAACTTCCCGGCAAACTGGATGGCCGTCGAGGGTCCGGGCAAGATGCCCGCCCGCCTCACCCTCCGCTCCGCCCTCTCCTCCTTCCTCGACTTCCGCGTGGAGTGCGTGCGGCGCCGCACGGCGCACTTGCTGGCGAAGGCGGAGGCGAGGCTCCACTTGGTGGACGGCCTACTTCTGGCCACGCAGCAGATCGATGCCGTGATCGAGGCCATCCGTGGCGCACCCTCTGTCGGCGACGCTCGCGAGCTGCTCACGTCTTCGCGGTTCGGCCTCTCGCCGGAGCAAGCCGAGGCGATCTTGTCGCTGCAGTTGCGCCGCCTCACCGCCCTCGAGCAGTCAAAGCTCGATGATGAGAGGGCAGACTTGCGTGCCGAGGTTGCACGGCTGTCGACGCTGCTGTCGGAGCGGTCAAATGTCGAGGCGGCAATCTCGGCGGAGCTGGAGGAGCTGAGGGAAGCACACGCGACGCCGCGCCGCTCTGCGATCGAGGTGGAGTACGAGGAGCTGTCTGACCTCGACCTCACACCAAACGAGGGGTGCGTCATCGTGCAGTCGGCGCGCGGCTTCGTCAAGCGCATGCCCCTCGACGAGTTTGAGGCGCAGGGCCGAGGCACGCGAGGCAAGGCGGGCATGGCCAACCTGGGAGACGGCGACGCGGTGCTGCGCATCTTCTCCTGCGCGACGCACGACACGGTCCTCTTCATCTCGGAGCGCGGCATCGCCTACGCACTCGAGGCGTTTCGCGTCCCCGTCGCGTCACGAACAGCCCGCGGCGTGCTGCTGCAGTCGCTGCTCCCGATCGCCGCCGACGAGTCGATCGCGCAGCTGCTGCCGGTGTCCGAGTTCAGCGAGAACGAGTCGCTGGTGCTGCTCACGCGGCACGGCTGGATTAAGCGCACGCCGCTGCTTGCCTTCGAACGGATCACCGCGCGAGGGCTCATCGCTGCGTCGCTCGGCGAGGGGGACTGCCTCACGCACGCCGCCGTGTGCACCGAAGCCGACACCGTCATCATCGCATCGCGGCTCGGCCAGGCGCTGCGCTTCAACACGGACGCCAAGCAGCTGCGCGCCTCCGGACGCGCCTCGAGAGGCGTCAAGTCGATGCGGCTGCGCGACGGCGACGAGATCGCCGACATGGACGTCGTGCGCGTGGGGGACCGCCCTGCGGACGCCATCGTGCGCGGCGGCGAGGCGGGCGGCGAGCGAGGTGGGGAGATGCTGCTCGCGGTGACGAGGGGAGGGTATGGCAAGCGGGTGCGGGTGGACGCGTTCCAGCCTAAGGGGCGCGGCGGGCAGGGGATGATCTCCATCAAGTTCAAGAACCGCGACGACCGGCTCGTCGGCCTCTCGCAGGCGCGCGAGGAGGACCAGCTGCTTCTGATCACGAAGAAGGGCGTGACGGTGCGGCAGGCCGTCGCCGCCATCTCGGAGCAGGGGCGCGCCGCCACCGGCGTCCAGCTGCAGCGGCTCGACGCGGACGACTACGTCGCCTCCGCCGCCATCGTGCCCCCCGTCGAGCAGGACGACGCGGCGTGAGAGGCTCCACGCGGGAGCGTATTGCGTATTTTGGAGGAACGCCCTCTCTTCGAAGCTTGAGCGATCGACTTACTCGTACACTTATCACTTTTGTCGACACCCATTCGTGCACTTTCAGACACCACACCTAAGCGCTAAGGCAGCGCGATGTCTCTTTTTGTCGGTTCATACTCAACAGAAACAGGACTGGAGCAGCGTCGGACACGCACAAACTCAGAGGTCAGAGACAGTCGCCCGACGCTGGTCCCAAAGAGCGACAATAGAGAGGATCGTGTGTGATACCCTGATAGGAGGACACCAGTCACCACGCAGAGGATGTCTACAAGCCCGAGGGGGCTTTGCTTGTGATGTGGGCTGCCACACACTGCGCACGCGACCCCCCGCGCGGCACACTGGAGTGCACGCTGCTGTGAAATAGACATCACGCCACACAGTCACCGTCACAGTCACCGGCCGGGAGCTCTCGCCCAGCGACTACCCTGGTGTTAGTGGCGCGCTCTCGGCAGGACGCACTACGAGCCCGCGCGTGCGCGCTCGAGGCTATATCAAACGAGCCACGCCCTCAAAGGTCGGGTCCACCTTGGCCACCGCCGCGGCGAAGCAAGACGGAGTCCATCGGGAGGGCCCCGCGCGGCGGCTCGTGTCGGCGCCGGCGGCGCGAAGCGCCAGGAAGCAGTCGCTGTGGCCCGCGGCGGCAGCGATGTGAAGCGCGGTGAGGCCAGAATCCTCGGCCGCGTCCAGCTCGCACCCGGACGCAAGTACCGCCTCGAGCACCGCCACGTTGCCGGTTGCTGCGGCGCAGTGCAGTGGAAGCCAGCCGTTGGCTCCCCGCGCCGAGGCAAGCGCCGGGGACGCGGAGAGGAGGGCGCGCGCGCACTCCTCCGCTCCAGAGAGGGCCGCGCAATGCAGCGGCGAGAGGTCACTCGCAGTGTCTGCGCTAAGTAGTTCCTCTCGCGGGCAGGGGTGCTGCTCAAGCAGGATGCGGAGGCAGTCGGCCGACCCGCCGAGCGCGGCGTAGTGCACCGGCCCGAGACCTGTCATGCATGTGTAGTGGACACGTCAGCAGACGCGCCGTCGGCTATATGGTGACCGCGCGAGCGGAACGGACGTAGAGATATGGACGGGTAGCATGGAGGCGTGGCGCAAGATGGCAAGAGAGGGGTGCGTTCAGGAGTGAAGGGAAATAAGAGGTGTTGGAATTGTCCCGCACCGGATGAGCAGGGCGCGTGCAGCTCGGTCGGCGACAGGAGACGACAGAGCTCGCCCAGCAGCTCCCGCGAGCGGCACCAAGCGGCGAGGTGCGCCGGCCTCAGCCCGTTCCGCGTCAGACCCGCCGCAGGGCTCGCGCCAGCCCGTAGCAGCGCGATGGCCGCCCGTTCCCCTGTCTGCCCGCGCGCAGCGGCGAGGCAGAGGGCCGTCGCGCCGCCCATCCGAGAGGCGCGAGCATCGATCGCGTCGACGCCAAAAGTGGAACTGAGCGTCTTGATTGCCTCGGCGTGCCCTCCGAGCGCTGCGAGGTGGAGCATGCCTACAATGGCCACGGCACTGCTGTGTGGGACAGTGCAAGATCGACATAAAGGGGGGCTGGGCGTCTATCATTCACTGCTGGGGGGAGGGGAAGGAGGGTTGCAGTGAAGGAAGGTGGAGGTCTCGTCGGAGGCACTTGTGAGCACTGTGAAGACCGTGCGCCGTCAGGACCCCGCCAGGACTCTGTCAGGACTCTGTCAGGACTCTGTCAGGAGACTCTGTCAGGACTCTGTCAGGACTGTCAGGACAGTTGCGGGAGCTCCACAAACCAGGTTGCTCTCTCTTGGCCCCCGTGTGCGGTGTGTTATGTGTGCGGCCTGGCCTCTCCAAAAATAACCCGTGGCCCTCTGTGGGCCATCTGTGTGTCCGCCTTGCTTTGCGTTCCATACGTGGCTGGGTTCACAGCGATTGTAGGAAAATGTCGAAAACACTTGACGGTCGCGGCCTTCCGACTCGCGCCTCCGCCTCACTGGCACTATTGTAGCCCTGGCCGGTGCGCGTGCAGAGTTGAAGTTCCGGAGTGAAAATTCGAACGCGTTCTCTCACGGTGACCAAAAAATGTCCACCTAGAGGCACCTCCGGAGGCAGGCCGCCGCACGCCGGCGACACAGCTCCAGCTGTCGAGCTGACCCGCAGCTCCTCTCAGAGCGGGAACTGTGACGAAAGTTGACTGAGGCGGTTGTCAGGAATCATCATACGGATCACATGGTGGCTCTCTCATGACGGGCAACCGCCCGACCACTCCTGGGTGGCACTGCCACCGGTGTCGCTCGACGTCCTGTCGACAGCGTGCCGACAGCGACACAGACCATGTGGGACGCGTCGAGTATCGACCTCTACTGCTTACCCAGCCTTCGAGTGTATCCTGACTGTGGTCCCACACCCACTGGTGTCCATCTCAGAGACCGCAGGAGGTCATGAGGGTCGATGGGAGTGCCAACCCCACAATGCCTAAAAACCCAGCCCAGTACTTTAACACACACATATCGTAATATCGTTATCGAAGATAGAGCCTAGCTTTCAAAAAATCGCCCAGACCACAATGTACACGTCTGCAGCCTTGGGGGAATCTGGGGGCTGCGCGCCATGACCTTCTTCCGCCGAGGTGTCGCCATTCTCGCACTGCAGTCCGCAGCGCGCGGAGACGGGGCCAGAGAGAGCGGCTCAGCGGGGATGCGCTCCATCGTGGTGGGCCTATCCCCTCAGCTGGCAACCTTGGCCTTCTTTTTCGGCGCCTCCTCTTCCTCCTCCTCCTCGTCGTCGTCTCCCTCCTCGCCGCCCTCCTCGTCGCCCTCCTCGTCGTCCTCGTCCTCGTCGTCCTCGTCCTCCTCCCCGGAGTCCTCCGCCTCCTCCTCGTCGTCGCTGCCGTCGCCCGCCGCCCCCGCTCGCTCCTTCATGCGCCGAATCACCTCCTCGATGGGGAGGTTGGCCTCCTCCTCCAGCGCGGAGATCTCCTTGGCCGTGTCGGCCTGCGGGCAACAGGAACTGCAGGTCAGATGAGACGCTCAGCCACGCAATCACGGCACAGCGCAGCGGCAGTGAGCGATTCGGGCGACGTCCGGCCAAACCCCTCCCGCCACCCGCCCGCCGCGCCTGGGGCAGCGCCTCCTCCTGCTGCAGCGTCGACTCGTCGTCGAGAGCCGCCTCGGGCTTGAACCTGTGGCGGCGGAGCAGGACGGGACGGGTGTGGTCCGACGCAGAGGAGGCGTGGCGGCGGGGCGCGACGCACTCGTCGTCCTCCGCCTCGGCAGCCTTGCCGGGCGGCGCCGATGAGGCCGCGCTGGTCGCCATGAACAGCGGGGGAGGTGCTTTGAGCGGCGCGATGAGCGGCGGCAGAGAGAAGAAATCAAACCTCACTCCCTGAGTTATGTGTCTGTGTGTCGCTCGTGCGTGTCGCCATCATCTGTCCAGCGTCCACCCATACCGCGTTTGTCCAGTCCGAGCCTGGCTGTTCTTCACCTTTCTACCTAACCGAAATCACTACAGTAATTAACACCCATTCTTACGCGAATGCACTGACGTCTGAACACGCTGATCGTCTCGATCTGAACACACTGATGAGTCGTGCGTGCGGCCGGCGGGGCCGCCGCACTCGGGGGCCTACGTCTCGATTCCGGAGTTGCGATCGGCGCCCGATGATGTCGTCGTCGCCATTCGCGCGCGTTCGAGCCGCTCTCTCTGGGGCGACGAGACCGAGGAACCGGGGTCGCTCGGTTGCCTCGAGCCGGCCGTCGCTGTGAGGCTAGCTGTGAGGCCCTGTGGCAACGAGCCCGTCACGTCGTCGTCCGACAGCGCGCGCGGCAGCCGCAGCCTCGACACCGAGGCCGCCGGCGCCGCCTCGGCGGGCCCGGCAGGCCGGAGATGGCTCAGCGAGCCGGGGTTCGCCACCCACGGAGGCTTGAGAGTCTTGCCGCCGCCCGCCTTGCCGCCGCCGTCCTCGCGCGGCGGCTTCCCCTTGCCCCTGCGGCCCCACCAAGAGGGTTTGCTCTCCGGAGCTGCAGCGGTCGTGGCGCTGCCGGCAGCCGACGGCTCGGCGGGCTGGCGCGGCTCCACGAGCGGCGCCGGAGGGACGTACGGGGCGCGGAGCGAGGAGGTATGCGTGAGAGGCAGGACGGCGTGCTCCGGCGGCGGCGTGCCTGGCTCGGCTATGTCGATGGCGACGGTGCCGTGGGAGGAGGAGGGTACCCCTCCCTCCTCCTCCCCCCCTCCCCCCTCCTCCCCGAACCTCAGCTGCTTGACGGCGCCAGACGGCCCCGCAGCGCCAGGCGCCGCCGCCGATCGCGCCGTGCCGGCCTCAAGAGGAGAGAACGCAAGAGGAGGAGAGCGGTCGCCCGAGCTGCCCGCCGCCGCGTCGGCAGCGCTCGACGACCCCGCCTCAGTCGAACCGCGCCTCTGAGTCAGCTTCTGAGCCGCGTCCGTCTCCCGCAAGACCGCGGACGTCCGCTTTCGGTCCGAGTGACGGTCGGCGTCTGCGTCGCGCTCCAAGGCGCGCGACTTCCGGTCCGATCGGCGGTCGGACGGCCTCTCCCTCCCGGACGGGGCTGCGGGCGCGTCGCCGCGCGGAGAGAGCAGCTCCGACTGCCTCCCCGACGCCTCGGAGGCCACGGAGGCGTCCGAGTAGCGCGGAGCCTTCGAGGGCCGCTCCTTTTTGCGGAGTGTGCCGGATGCCTCGGGGTGGAGCTCGAGCCAGAGGCCCTGCAGGTCGTACGCGACCTGCTCGAAGGTCGGCCGCTCCGCCGGGTCGAGGGCGAAGCACGCCTCGGCGAGGTGGGCGACGGCCTGCGGCCACTCTGCCCGCGCAAAGCAGAGCACGCCGGGCAGGCCTCCGGGGTTGGAGGTCGGCTGCATCTCGCCCTTGGTCACCTTGTTGAGGAGGTCGAGTGGCGAGATGTGGCCGGACTCGAGCAGCGCGGCGAAGGGCGGCCGGCGGGTGGCGATGTGGACGAGCAGCCCGCCGAAGGACCAGACGTCGCACGGCTTGCCGTACTTGTCCTGCCGAAGCACCTCGGGCGCCATGTAGACGGGGGTGCCCTGCATCGACATGGTCATGTTGATCGAGGCGAGGCCGCGCGCGTTCTCGAGCGCGTCCAGGCCGAGACCACGCCGCGCGCCCGGTGCCTCGGCGGTGAGTGGCTTGACGCGCGACGCGCCAAAGTCTGCCACCTTGGCAGTCATCATTGGCAGCTTGAGCAGCACGTTGCCCGGCTTGAGGTCGCGATGGATCACGCGGTGGTTGTGGAGGTACGACATGCCGCGCGCCACGTCGAAGGCGATGGAGAGGTACGGGTTTGCCCACGTCGGCCGCGAAGCTTGCGGGAGCGCAAAGCCGCCCGACGTGCTGGCCTGAGACGTGAGCGACAGCGTCGCCTCGCGGTCCGTCGCCTTGTCGATGAACTCGTCGAGCGCGAGGTCCATCAGCTCAGTCAGGATCGCGTGGTTCCGCTCGCCGTCCGAGACGAGCCCGAGGGTGAGGAGCACGTTCGGGTGGCGCAGCTTGAGGGCGAGCTGGCACTCCTCGACGAGCAGCTGCATCTCGCGCGCCGTCATCTTTTGCTTGACGCGCAACTTCTTGCAGGCCACGTCGGTCGAGGAGTACTCGGCGCGGTAGACGTCGCCCGCCGCGCCCGAGCCGATGAGCTCCGCCAGGTGGCAGTCCTCCCACGGAATGAGCTCGAAGCGCGAGAAGGCGGTGATGGCCGACTGCGAGTCGTTCGAGTCGAAGCTGCCCGCTGCGGACGCGAGCGCCCCACCGGGGCTGGGCGCCCCCGCCCCGGACGCTCCGGACGCGCTCGACTTGCCGCCGCCGGACGAGTACATGGGTGCTTTGGACCCTCCCCTCGATGCGCTCGACGCGCTCGACGCGCTCGACTTGCCGCCGCCAGACGAGTACATGAGATTGCGCCCGGCGGCGGCGCACTGCGGCAGCGACGGGCACATGGAGACGTTCGGGTTGGGTCCTCCGCCAGGGGAGCGGCTGTCTCCCGGCAGGGCCCCCACCACCGAGACCGCGGAGCCGCGGTCCCTCGCCTCCCGCGCCCGCTTCGCCCGCCGACGGTAAAGGAGGAGGCCGACGACGAGGATGGCCGCTACGCCGGCCGCGGCTGCGCCGCCGATCACAGCGAGGGGGGCTCCCTCGCCATCGCTCGGTGTGAGTCCCTGGGAGACGGGCGACAGCGGCGGAGAGGTTGGCTGCCCGGGCGGCCTCGGTGGTGGGAAGGTGTACTCGGTCTCGCCAGCTGTTGGACGCATTACGAAGCTGATCTTATCATTACAGACAGGAGGTCTTGTCTCGTCGAGGGAACAGTCGATTCGTACCGATAAGAGAAAATTGAGCCCCCCAGTCTTGTTAGACTTTAGGAGCACCGTCGCTGCAGTTGGCTCCGTCTCGTCTAGCAAGGGAGTCTCCACGAACGTCACCAGGGCGGTGTCCCCCGGTGCCGGGACAGAGCCAGCTTGGGTTATGGTCACAAAGAGGTTGCCTTCTGTGAAGCACGGGTTGGGTGTGTCTCGACGCGCTTGGCAACCGCTGACTCGTTGATCAAGAGCGTCTATGACAA
>NW_005199363.1:778561-783205 GCF_000372725.1 Emiliania huxleyi CCMP1516 | reverse complement strand
GACGAGAACAGAGGGAAAAGGAGTGAATGAGAGAGCAAGAGGAGAGGAGGAGGAGAAGGTCGAGGTCGAGGACGACTGCGGAAATGGGAGAGGAGGAGGGAGGTGGAGACGACGACGAGACGGAGGGCGCAGAGAGAGAAGGCGAGACGAAAGGGGCGGAGGAGCGGTAGAGGCGGAGGGGGGCGGAGGAAGAGGGCGAGGCAGACGGCGGCGGCGGCAACGGTGAAGCAGAGGACGGCGGAGGAGATGGTGAGGCGGAGGGGGGCGGCGGGGAGGGCGAGGTGGAGGGCGGCGGAGGAGAGGGCGAGACAGAGGGTGGCGGGGGAGAGGTCGGTGGAGAGGAGGGCGGCGGGGGTGCTGAGGCTGCGGAGGCTGCAGGCCGCGATGCGAGCAGCAACAGCAAGAGGGCGAACCGGTTTCCGACGCCGCGGCTCCTGGGACGCGGCGACGAGGCTGTCCGCGAGGAGAGCTGCCGGGCCGAAGGAGTGCGGGCCTGCGCTGCCCGCTCCTCCTCGGACGCGGAGGTAGCGAGCTGCTGGCCGCCTCGGTCGAGGTACAGCGAGCAGTACGCGTGCAAGGAGGCGCCGGCGGCGGCCTGCCAGAGGTCCTCCGCCGCACCGGAGGCCAAGCAGAGGGGGAGGGCGGCGGTGCGGACGATCGGGGACGGGATGCGGTCGCAGCGGATGAACTCGAGCAGCTCGACGACGCAGCGGAGGCAGGAGGCGATGAGCAGCACAAGCGGCGAGCCGCGCCGCCGCTTCCGCCGATGCAGCTGGGCCGCGCAGCTTTGGCGTCCGGCAAGCCAGGCGGAGGCGACTCCGAGGGCGAAGATACGAAGCATATCGGCCTTACCGTCTGCGTCTAGACAACAGCGGGGGTGAGGGGAGAGACAACAAGGATCCACCTGCCGATTCCGCTTCTGAACGCGGCGGCGCGTCCGTCCTGCTTGGAGTCGACCGAGCTGGTCGTGTGCATCGGCATCAGCGACCGAATCGGCAGGAGGCATTGACGAGTGGGGCGCAGGAGCAGCTTCTGCGTCCGTGCTCGGCATCTTCAATGCCGGCGCCATTTTTGAAGAAGGTACGTCATCGGGGCGCGGCGGGCTTAGGACCAACACGATTTTTTTCTTTTGAGACGCTGTGAGACGGGGAGCCCGAGCCTGATACAGACCACATCACTGTTGTGGGTTGTGGTGGGTGGTTGCGTGGTTGGGTTGGTTGGGGGGGGGGGGGGGGGGGATTAAAATAAACGGGCCCTTGGGGAGAACCTTTGGGGGAGGGTTTTTTTGAACAGGGACACTCCGGCTCCTCGGGGGGAATTGGGGGCCATTTGGGGGCCCCCGAGGTGAGGCCCCGCCCCCGGAAAAACAATGCGCCAGTGGAACCCCCCCGGGGGGGGCGATAATTGAATTGAGGAGGACGGCGTCAATGTGTGCAACGAACTCCTCTGACGCCGCACGAGAGCGTGTGGAGGGCCTCTCACGGGGTGGAGGCGCCCTGCCGGCCTGTCGTTTAGTCTCGGGCCGGCGGACGGCTCCCGACTGTGCATTTGTGGGCGCGACAGGTCCCTCGCACTCACCTCAGGCCCCCTTTTGAACAAACGTAAGCGTTTGTGGGTGCGACAACTGCGTGCGCACTTGGAAGCAACTTGGAGTGCACATTAACCTCACACCCAGGGCCGGGGAGCTAAGAAGCGCACCCAGCGGGCCGGATGATCGGTATCGGGTTGCGGGCAAGAGAGCCCTAGCCCTGGGGGGTGCGGGTTCGCAGGGAAAATGCTCGTGCCAGGTTAGTCCCGCTGATTGTGGCAAGTTTCAAAACGCATGGACGCGCTGGACGCACGAGTCTCCCCCTCCTACGCGCTCGCTGGCAGCCTCGAGCCGAGCCTGGTCAAGATCCTCCTCGTCCACACGCCCTTCAACGCCGTGCTGCGGCGGCCGCTCGCTCAGGAGGCCTCCCTTCTTCGGCGGTCCCTGCTGGAGCACGGGACGCCGTCGCAAGATGTCCTCGTCGCGACTCCAGCCGGTGGCGAGTGGAGCTGGCAGCTGCGCATGCGCATTTGGGTGTCGGTGCTGCGAAGACTCCCGCGCTCGCAGCTGGTCCTCCTGCTCGACGCGGCGGATGTGCTGGTCGTGGGAAGCCCACAGGCCATCCGGGACGCCTATGCCGCGCTCGGTGGGCGTCCACACCCACCAACCACTGCACACCGGTCCCGCCACCGCCCTGCTGTCCCGCGCATCCGTGGCAAACGACGTGGCACTCACTACCCCGCCGCAATTGCTCACAAGCCGGTCACAGTGATGCCGCGCAGGCGGTGCGGTGGTCCTCTCGAGCGTGCCCTACCTCTTCCCTGGCAACTGCCACTTCCCGCGGCGGCGCTCCATCTGCGCGGCGCAGCGCAAGGAGCGAGGCCTCCTCCCGCCCGAGGCGGAGCCCTTTCTCTGTGCTGGCACCGTCGCTGGCACCGCCGGAGGCCTGCAAACGCTCCTCAGTTTGCCCACCGCCCTGCGATGGGAAGAGGCGCAAGAGGGCTCTGCCGTCGAAACGCACTACGCATTGTTTGCGGACGTATGTTGACGGCGCCCACAGGCGCCGGAGGGGCTCTTTGACGACCAGTGCTACCTTCAATACGTCGTGGACGCGCACAACGGCTCGGCGGGCGGCCTCTTTGTCCTCGACACGGAGCACACCCTCTTCCTCACCAACGCACCGGCCCGCTGGCAGAGGCTAGGCAGCTAGTAGCATCCGCCACCCGAGCTGCTCCACCGCCACCTGCCGCCTCCTCTGGTCCGCACTCACCGCCCGCCCGCCTTTCACCGCCCTGCCCTCGAACCGGCAAGGCTCGCCAAGAGGGGCGAGCGACGCCAGCTGTCCCTCGCGCCGTCAAGCGACGCGCAGCGCGAGAGCCGGCCGCCAATCGTGCACTACGACTCGTACAAGCCGGACGCGCGCTGCGTCGGGGCGGCTTTCGAGTATGTGGCGGTAGCCAGACTGGCCGCCGTTTGCGACTAGGCGGCCTGCCTGGGCGTCGATTATGAGCAGCTGCGGCTTGGAGGGGACATCACCGCGAAAGCGTCGGCCTGCAGGAAGCGTGCAGTAGCGGACGGGAGTGTGAGACCACGAAGCCGCCCTATACCCGCCCGCTCTCCCATGAGCAAGCCGTCCGCTCTCCCATGAGCAGGAAGCACCTCCACGCGACGCCGACGCTGGCGAGGGCAGCGCTCAAGGGCGACGCGCCGTGCGCTGAGGGCTCTGCGCGAGGCGGCGGCGCGGGGACGGCGCCTGCCGAGCGGGCGTCGGCGTCGCCATGGTCGGACGCGGAGACGAGGCGCTTCTACGCCGCGCTGCGAGAGCACGGCGCAAACTACGAGCTGCTCGGCAGGGCGCTGCACCGCTCAAGCAGAGAGGTGCGAGCCGGCCACACGGCACCGTCGCGGGGGCCTCTTTCGCGCCCTGCCTCAGCTCCGCCCCTCTTTGGAACGACAGGTGCGGAGGAAGCTCAAGCTCGAGAGGAGGGCAAACCCGCGCGCGGTCGAGAGGCTGGCGGGCCACCCGATGGTGGTGCCGGAGCAGGCGAGCTCGTGACGCAGCCTCACGGATCTCTGGCTGGTGTCCTCGCACGCAGAATTTTACAACAAAACTCCCCGCGCAGAATCGCCAAAAGTCTCTCTCTTCCCAAACTTCAGGGTTGGCGGTGTCGACACGAGAGAATACGCCGGACGAGATATAATCGAGACGAGACCGAGAGGCCCCCCTGCTTCCGGCGCCAACGGAGAATTCTTTCACCTTCGCATCGCCAATGTTCTTCGCGTTCGTAGCCACCGCAGCCCTCTCGCCGCAGCCGCCACCTTCCCGCGCCGGACGGCGCGAGGTGCTGTTCGCCGTGGCCGCCGGCTCACTTGCCGCGCCGTCTGCTCTGCTTTCCGCCCCGCGCCAGGCCCGTGCCTCCTATGCGATGTACCAAGGTGCGCCGCCGCAGTAGTGCCACCCCGTAAGGGCACCGCGCTGATCCGAAGCCGTCTGTTCGCTGCCTGGCACCCGTCGCGAGTCTGACTGCCTCCATGCCGCGAGCGGAGCCGCCTCGACCCGTCTCTGCACCTCCAGACAACAGATTCCTCCCGCTTGATTCCGCTTGATTCCTCCCGCATCGGAACTGAAACGGACTCATCGCGCTGCCGCCTCCGCCCTCCCCCGCAGCGTCTCAGAAGAGCTTCGACGAGCGCAAGGCGGACAAGAACTGGAAGCCCGTGGCCACCTCTGATCGCGACTCGCTCGCCCAGGTGTGGCGCTCGCGGACACTTCCGAGACAGTTCCGGACAGCGACCCCATCGCCACGCGGGGCGATCGAACGCCGCCTCACCCGCCGCGAAGCACCCGCCGTCGGCCAATCACCCCGACGCTCGCCCGCCCTCGCCCCCTCGCGCTCACCCGCCCTCACCCCTAACCTAGTGCCCACCCCCCCTCACTGGCCTCGCGCCGCCGCCGCCGCCGCCGCCCTGTGACCAGATGCAGCGTGACACCTAACCCTAACCCTAAGCCTAACCCTAACCCTAACCCTAACCCTCTGTGGCCAGAGCGCGACATTGCAAAGAAGCGGCCCATATCTCCCCGTATCTCCCTCATCTCCCCCATATCTCCCCCACAG
>NW_005199363.1:772169-777762 GCF_000372725.1 Emiliania huxleyi CCMP1516 | reverse complement strand
CTGTCATCGCCGGTACGTTGTGGTTTGTGTATGGATGGCGGTGGCAGGAGAGAGGAATGGGGAGGGCGTGTGGGAGGGAGGGGAGGGGGCAGTCTCGTCGGCCGCCCGTGTAGGCACGGGGCCGTCGTTTGCTGCTCCGGCGTGTGGAATGTGGAGTCAGCATGGTGTGGGCGGCGGCGAGAGTGCACACGTGTTCTCTTTATTGGTCCTGTGGTACACACCATGGTAACTATGTTCGACTCTAGTCGTTGTGTTATGTCCGCGACGCCGGGTTCTGGACCTACGGTACTCCCACGCGCACCGGGCCTTGCACTTTGAATGCCGTGCAGGGGCTCCTGTCGTGAGTTAGACGTGGAGACGCGAGGGTTGCCCCCCCTTGCCCCACCACCTCGTGTGTGTGGAGAAGTTTACCTTACCTTACCTTACCTTATACGTACGCGCCGCGTCATGCGGCGTGGCCGTGGGGCGGCACCGCTGTGTGCCAAGCTGCAGAACATGTGCGGGCCAGCGCCTATGACGCTCAAGGAGTGAGGCGCGGAGCGCCGCGCGCGGAGCGCGCCCCGAAGAAAATTTTGAGGGTTGTGGAGGGCTAGATGCGATCTCTATTAAGAGTTTGACTCACACGCTAGGAACCACTCGGCCCACCCACAGGCCCAGTCTCAAGTGGCAGCGCTCCGCGCCTACCCAGCGGCGCGCTCCGCGCGTGCTTTCCAGCGGCGCGCTCCGCGCGCGGTGCTCTGTCTGCGGCAGTACTACTGCATCTTCCGCAGCTCCAGCAGGTATCAGCAGTGAGTTCACCGCCAGTTATCTGCGCCTCCGTTCGTCGCTCTCGTGCTTGATCGTCAGGCCGTGCTCTCACGTCGCCGGAGCTACCTCGGCTATCGGAACCATTTTACAAGTTTGCCCGCCGACATCCCGGTCCGGCTCAGTCGAGGCAATGTCGCTCGGCGCTCGCTGGCTCCGTGGATGCTTGTGCTGCTGAGCAATCCAGGCGCACTTTGGCAACCGGCGGCAACGACTTGCGGCGTCAGCATTCGAACGGTTGTGTTGATTTGCTCTTGCTCCGCGGTATCTAGCCGGCGCGCTCCGCGCGTGTGTCTAGCTAGCGCGCTCCGCGCGTATGTCCGAGTAGCACCAGCGCGCTCCGCGCGCACCATAATCTCAGTGCCTATGCTTATAGCCACTAAAAGCTCGTTTCTGCAGCTTGGGCTGCGAATCGAGAGGCCCGAGGGCCCCGAGGCGCGAGGCCGAGGGGGAGCCCCCCCCGCGACAAGCGACATCCCAGCCTCGGATCATCTGACGCGCCAGGGAAGACAAGGACGCACCGTTGAAGTGCAGCTGCTGGTGCTGCTGTTTTCGCCAAAAAATATCGCGTTCGGCGCGGGTTCGGGCGGGGAAGGGGGTCCGCGAGATCCTCCGGAAGGCGGCGGACGTGCTACAGAACAAGCTCTGACGCGGGCCCAGTACACCTCGACGAGGTGACTTGGACCACCAAGAATTGGCTGGGGCTGCAGAAGCAGCGGATCTCGGTCGTTCTTCATACGGCAATCGCAGAGCATATATTGTGAATGAGCTTGCCTGTGGGGTGGCGGGGGCGGGCGAGTCGCTTAGGCGGCTCCCGTGCGCCGTGGTGTACCCGTGTGTGTTAATTAAAGTCGCCACCAGTGCGCGCCAGGTCGGCTGGAGCTGGTGTAGATTGTTGTGGGCATGCAGCCTCGACCGCCGTAGCACTGAGTTGTGTATGTGTCGCGGCGCGTTTGTGTGCATGCGTAGTTGGTGCAGCACGGCCCGTAGTCGGGCTCGTCCTTGCCAGAGGATTGCCCTTCCCTGCACCCTTCAATGTCTTTGTCAAAGTCTCCAAAATCGCAGCCGCCGAAGATATTGACACTACAGGTCGCCGAATGGACCGGCGCGCCCGAGCCTTGGCACCGGTCCGGGCCGCCCCACTGCAACTTGCGCCGCCTGTGCCAGCACGTCGCGCAGCATCCGGTCATGGCGTCTGCGTGATTACAGAGCCCATTCTCGGCGACGTCGTGGCAGCTCGCGATGCCGACAAGCCCGAGACTCACAGCGTGCTGCGCGACGGCAGAATCGTCCACGTCCTGGCAGTTGCTTGGCTGCGAGGTTGTTTGGTCGACTGCGTGGTCGACTGCGAACCCACGGCCGACAGCGACAGCACTGACAGCGAGCAACCAGCGCAACATGCCTGCAGGAACCGGCAAACGAGGGAGTGAGCGTGACCTCGAGGAGGTCGTCGGGGTGAGGGGGTGCCGGAGGGACAAGGCTGAGGTCATGGACGCGGGTGCCTTGTGCAGGCGTGAGCGTCGAATTGACGCGGCTGCAGGTGTGGGCTCGCGATCGTCAGAGAGGGCCGGGGAGAGCTCACGCCTGGGGCTGCCTGAGGCTGAGGCCGAGGCCCCTCGGCGAAGAAACACCCCGCGGCCGCTGTTTTTGAATTTGAGCGTTTTGACAATGAATTAGATTGGCTCCGCCGTCGGCTCCGCCGCGAGCGGCGACGGTGAGGCCGCCGGGGCTCGCCTATACCGGCTAGTGTGGAGCTCTCAGTGTGGTTGCGTGTTTTACTAGTGATGCTGCACTAGGCGCCCGTTTTTAGCAAAAAGCAGATACCACATCGCGCGTGGTCGTCGAAAAACCGCATGTTCGCCTTTTGGACCCCTTCGTACGGCTCCAAAAACCGCTCCTTAACGACGACTACGCGGCCCGGCGGTCGATCTGCGCCTTCTCAGCGGTGGAGGGGATGTGGACGGTACGTGCGGACCGCGTGGTGCTGCGATGGCTTGACGAGTGCGACTCCCAGCGTCGACTTTTCGACCCCACGGAGCCTCTGAGTCCTCTGCTGCTCCGGGGGGGGGGGGGGGGGTCTGCAGACCACCCGGCCGAACTTCAGAGTCGCGGTGCTCCTCAAATACCGCTCAAACGCCCACGATGTTGTGCAGGGGACATATGCTGATGATCCTGGCCCGATTGGCTCGCTCAGAAAGCTTCTGGGCGGTCGTTAAGGTTCGCTCCCCGCACACCGGCCCCGGAATAAGATACATCATATGAGAGGTTCCCGCCCGACTATCTTTGCGCTGGTCAAAGCGGGCACTGTGAAGGCCCTCATGACCTACGACAGTTGCCGTTTGAACGCCGACCCGCCGAACCCTGCGTCGCTCCACACGCTTCTTGCCGGAGCTGCTTCCGACAGCCAGCTCCAGGCTCCGGATGACATCCCAACCCAGGACCACGCGGATGATGAGCGGAAGGCTGAGTTTTGCGGTGCTGTGCCAACTTGCAAAGCTGCACTACCCGGCTGTGCTCGCCCGCACGCTGGCCGAGGTGGTCCCTCGTGGGGCAATGGCCAACCCCGCTTCTGACGAGGCTCGGTTGAAGGACGCGGTCAGCTCACGAGATATGGGAAGGGCATGGGGTCGCGCGGGCCCTGTCTGCAGCAGCAGTGCTAACTAAACCGATAAAATTCCGGATGGACCGGAGAGTGTCTACTCTTTCGACGCACCGCCCTCGACCCCGCCGAAAAGCTGGCTGGTGGTCGCGCGCGGCGCGTCGGCGCGGCTCCGACTGGTTGGGCACCTCGGCTGGGTCCATCGGCACGAGGCCCGCCCCGTCGGGCAGCCCCGCGAGCTCATGATGCCCCAGGCCGAGAGGCGCTGATGCCCCGCCGAGATCCGCTCGTTTGGCACGAAAAGACGAGGCGCCCAGGGTCAGGGAGGGGTGTTCGAATAAGTATTAAAGAACTGGCTCTCACAAGACCGGAACAGGAAGAGAAATGTAATCCACACACACACATATGCACTCCACGCTCTACCCCAGAACGCAGAAGTGCCCCGGCTACGCCGCCGCGGCCCCGGCCGCATCTCCACCGTCCACGCGTCGTAAGTCGTATCCACATGGTTCATGCCCAAAAGGTGTTCAAAAAAGTGCGCGCGGGCACCTCCCTCACAACCAAGGAAGGCTCGACCCGAGAGGGAGCACGCCCCGCCCGCCGCCTCCGCCCCTCACTCCCCTCAGTCGGACCACTGGTAACTATGTTCGACTCTAGTCGTTGTGTTGTGTCCGCGACGCCGGGTTCTGGACCTACATCTCCATGCCCATGGCGGTCCCACACCGGCCTCAGTCAGACCACATGTAGTCTTGGATGCCCTGGTCGTCGAGAAGCTCCTCTATCATCTCCTCCTCCTCCTGCGCAATCGTCGCCTCCAGCGCCGCCTTGCCCGACGCCTCGCCCGCACCTGCGCCGTCGCGGCGGCGGTCGCGCGCGCCGCCCGCGCCGCCCGCGCCGCCGACCACGCCACTCCGCCCGTCCCCACCAGCCGCCTCGGCAGCAGCTGCGCCGCCGCTCGCGGAAAGCGGGGCCGGGGAGGCGGCAGCAGAGGCGGAGGGCGGCCTGGCGGCGGCGGCGGTCGATGGCGGTGCGGCGGCGGCCGCCACCATCCCTGCCGCCGCCACGCCCGCAACTGCGGCACGGGGCGCTGCTGCGGCGGCGGTGCTGCCGCCGCCGGCAGCGGCGCCTCCGAGGACGGCCTTGACGATCGCGCAGCCGCGCCCCTCGCGCCGCACGCTGACGCCGTCTGGCGGGAACCCGGCGGCGATCAGCAGCTGCCGCAACTCCTCCTCCTATAGTAACTAATGAATTCATCAATGACTTGCTCCATGAATTGTTGCGCTGCCGCAACTCCATTCCTACGCGGGGAATGCGCCAGCCTCGGGGCGGGGAGTGCGGTGCTTTGCAGAGTCTTCAGAGCAGCGTGAGAGGACGAGCGACACAAGACACAGCGAGCACGGTCGATTGCGGCTGAGTACGTGTCCTCTCGAGCGCTGGTTGGGAGACAAGAGCGAATCTTCTGCTTCTAGGGCTCATTCCGACTCGAAGAAGCGGAAGCTGCCGCCGCCGCCTCCACTCTGGCCGGGGGTTGCGCTCGTCGTGCCGGGGTACGCGCCGCGCAGGAAAGTGGTGGCGAAGAACCGGCCGCCGTCGGGCCGGAGCACCTTGAGGAAGGGGGGGGGGGGGGGCAATTTCAAGGACCCCGGGACAGGGAAAAACCCCCAGGCAGGGGGGGGGCAGGCCCCTTTTCAAGGGGCCGGGGTCTCCTCTCCTTGAGAATCCCCTGGGAAAAAAATGCCCCCCCCCCCCCTTTTAAAAAAATAATTTCCCCCCCCTCGTTTCCTCAAGCCTTTCCTCCAAAAAATCCCCCCCCAACCTCCTGGGGAAGGAAGGCCCCGGGAAAGAAAAGGAAAGCAAAGTCGGGTCCACTTTCCCCCCCACCCAAGGGGGGGGGGGCAAGGGGAAAGTTACTCCCTCGGGACTCCCCGTTTACCAAAGGGCCGGGGGGGGCGGAAAACGGTGGCGGCAAAGGCAGGCGGTGGCCCCAAAGGCAAGCGGTGGCCCCAAAGGCAAGCGGTGGCCCCAAAGGCAAGCGGGGGCCCCAAAGCCTGGCGCCCCCAAAAAGCCCCCCCCCCATTCCCCTTCCTGGGACCAAGGGTTGCCCTTTAAAGGCCGGGGCTGCCTCTCCCATTTCAAATGTTTGGGCGGGCCCGGTTTTGGGCCGGGTCTTTCCGGGAGTTTCCCCTGCCG
>NW_005199363.1:748842-771458 GCF_000372725.1 Emiliania huxleyi CCMP1516 | reverse complement strand
AAGACGTGCTGAGCCAGCTCACCGCCAAGCGAGCGCATCAAATGCCGCTCGCTACAACAATGGCACCCTCCCGCAGTACATGCCACGCATCTTCACCACCAACAGCCAGCTGACAGAGGAGGACCACATCCTTCCCCGAAGGCGCAACGCCAAGCAGCAGCAGTTGATCGCCGCTACCGCAAGATTGGTCCGCTGACAGAGCCGCTGCAGCGACTGGGACGCACGCTCAAAACCGGGCGGGCTCATAGTGAAGAAGACGGTGAAGGGAGTGCTTGGGCGCGTGTCCAAAGGTGCCAAGCGGCCTGCAGCGCCCTCCTCCCAGGCTGCAGCCCCCCCCCCTACGCAAGCGGCAGGTGATTGTAGACAGTGATGAGGACTAGCGGGCGTAAAGGACAAGCGGTTGCGGGTACGTCTCCGGGTCGGTTTTGAATGTGTTGCTTGGGCTGGGTCGTGACCCCGCCGCCTGGAGGCTGTCAGGTGGACATGGTAGCATACCTCAATGCCCAGGAGAGGCTTGCAGAGAGCTCAATGGGAGCGAAAACGCGAGATCAAGGTGTCCTTTTGTAAAAAGGACAAGTCCTTTAAAAGTCATCGGCCTATCCGCTTGGGGTGGCACCGGTGGGTTATGGTTTTCCACAGTTGTCTGCTCCCTTCTTCGCGCGCGTCTTCGAGGCACAGCTTTCGTCGTTGCGAGGTGTCTTTCAAGAAAAAATAAAGCAGTAAACGCAGCAGCTGGCTCTTTTGGGGTTTACGTTTTATTTTTCTTTCTCTATCTTCGAGATTTTTAGCAACACCAAACGCCTCCCCAGTCACTCGGGGACATGTGTGCCGTACACACACGCACACTGAAAAAAATGTCCCGATAAAAAGGGCCGTAAGTGTTTAAAACTATGAGGTATCCTCCTGGCTCCTGCCCACCGCCGCTGCCGACTATAGCATCGCTGCGTGTGGCTCCCCGCCGCACCGGCCGCGCATTCATGAACCTCGCTCTACCAGCCGCTCGGCCGCTCGCTCGACTCTCGACCCCCCCCCCACCCCCCCTCCACCCTGCCCCACCCCCCCTTGCCCCCTACGCTCCCCACACGCACCCGCGCCTGCAGCGCCTCTCCATTACGACGCCGAGGCGGAGAGAGGCAGACGGCGCGCGAAGACGAGGAGCGTCGCCCGGCGCCCTTGCCGAGCGCGTCACCGCGCAACCACCAGCGACCGCCAACAACCAAACCGACCAGCAGCGGCAGCGGCGGCGGCGGCAGCGGCGGCGGCGGCATCGGCGGCGCCGGAGATGTCGGCAGGCAAGCCAGAGGCGACCGGTGGTGGCGTGGCGACGGATACGGCGGCGGCGCCTCCCACCAGCGATAGCACTGCGCCTATATGAGGACGAGCGAGCGGTATTGAACGCCCAGGGGTACCGATATGCCGTCACACAAATACTCGTAGTCCGTCACACGAATGCTCAGCTGCTAGCATGGGGAGATATGGGGAGATATGAGCTCGGCGCTCCACATCTAGCGAGCCGAGATGCGGGGAGATGCGGGGAGCTATGGGGAGATGTGAGGAGCTATGGGGAGATACGCGGAGAGATGGGAAGATGTGGGGAGAGATGGGGAGATCTCACCAACAGCGTAAGACACCGCGGCGCCTCACCAGCGCCGCCCGCCGCCGCCGCCGCCGCCCTTCCCGAAGCGGTTGGCGTCCGGCCTATTAGAAAGAAAGAAATATGGCTGGGAAAACGAAAAAAAACTGCTTCGAAGCGGTTGGCGGCCCGGCCTGTTTAGAAAGAAGAAATAGGCGTGCAAAAAGAAAAAACGCGAACTTCGAAGCGGTGTGGCGGTCGGGCCTCGTGGCGATCGTGACGGTGAGGCTCGAGGTCGGGTAGGCGCCTGCGGCCGGGGGGTCCGAGAATGTGGCGGGGGAGGGTGGGCTGGGGTTGGGTACCCCTCTCTCTCTCTCTCTCTCTCTCTCTCTCTGTGTCTGTGTGTGCGTGTGTGTGTGTGTGCGTGTGTGTGTGTGTGTGTGTGTGCGTGCGTGTGTGTGTGTGTGCGTGTGTGTGTGTGTGCGTGTGTGTGTGTGTGCGTGTGTGTGGAGTGGGGGGTTTGAGTGGGGAAAGCTTTCAGGGGATTGTGGGTAAAGAAATAGGTCGGGTTTGAGGAGGTTGTGGGGAGGCATGTTGTGCAGAGGCGGGTTCCGCGCCGGGAGGGCCGAAGGGCTTGCCGCTGAACCTACAACCCAAGCAAGTAATGCATGAATATGAACCACTCATGACGGGCCGAAAGGCGTGCCGCCGAACCTAATTAGATCAGCAAGGAATGCGTGACGTATGAATTGATCACAATCGTGGCCAAAGGGCTTGCCGCCGGACCAGTCGATGGCCGCGCGCGCCGTCGACGGCTCCTCATACGAGATGGTGCCTGCGGGTTCGGGTACCGTGGGGGTAGGGGAGGGTCGGTTCGGGTACCGTGGGGGCAGGGGAGGGTGGCGACGAGATGGTGCCGTCCCCCTTTGGCTGCCCCGTCCGCTTGTCCTTGTACAGGTGAATCGTCGGCTCGCCTGGTGGGCCCATGAACAATGGGTTGGTGATTAATAACTGATGATTAACAACTGATGATTAGTCATGATTGGCTGAGGTTGCCGCCGTGTGGGGTGAACGCCGGAGCAGCTACACACGCCATTGCTGTGTGAGCCAGAGACAGACTACTGGCCATGCACGTGCTGAATACACCAACATCGTCAGAGCACCGCGGGAATACGGCGGCGGCTACAGGGAATACAACCGCACACGGCTGAGTACAGCCGAATACGGCCGAATACGGCTGAATACGGCCGAATACGGCCGAAAATTGTCCTCTCGAGCGCTAGTCGGAGTACAAGAATACAAATTCAGCTTCTAGGATGGCCGTGCACCTACGAAGAAGCAAAGAGCGCGTGGTTCCCCCGAGTCGACCGCCCCTCCTCCGGCCCGGCTGGCCGTCGGCTCGCCCTGGTTGTGCGACTTTTTCGACTTTTTGATGGGCCCGATGCCGCCGAAGAACTCTGCTATCTCGTGTATGCGGGCCGAGGCAGGCAAGCCCTGCACGTAGATCGTGTTCTCCCACGAGAGCGACCCGTCCTCGAGCGTCTTGTCGCCTAGGGTTCGGGTAGCGTGGGGGTAGGGGGTGGGTCTCACGAGAGCGACCCGTCCTCGAGCGTCTTGTCGCCTAGGGTTCGGGTAGCGTGGGGGTAGGGGATGGGTCGCACGAGAGGGACCCGTCCTCGAGCGTCTTGTCGCCTAGGGTTCGGGTAGCGTGGGGGTAGGGGATGGGTCGCACGAGAGAGCGACCCGTCCTCGAGTGTCTTGTCGCCGCGGCTCGCGCCGCCGGCGCCGTCGTATTTGCCCGAGCGGCCGTCGAGCGTCGACCAGATGCGCCTAGGGTTCGGGTACCGTGGGGGTGGGGGATGGGTAGGGTCACCGTGGGGGTAGGGGAGGCCCGCCCGCGGTCGTCCAGCGTCACGCCAATCGCCTGATTACCCGTTGTTGTTCATCCATTAATTATTAATTTCGCCCGCGGTCGCCGCCCAGCGCCACGCCAATCGCCTCCAGCTGCACACGCAGCGCGTCCGCGGCGCCAAAGTCCTGCATGTTCTTGGCGTTGTTCCTCTTCTCGATGAGCACGATGATCTCGTCCGTCGTCGCCGCCGCAGGGCCGAGGCCGGAGCCGTGCCTAGCGGTGTGAAGTCCCATACCTCCAAGAGTATCGAACCCAGTGTGGGTTCGGTCCCGTGGGCGGTGCGGTAGCAACGGTGAGCCTGCGGTGTGAATACCGGTGCGGCCTCCGAGCCGGCGTCTAGCGCGCGCGATACGCTTGTTGCTCGCCGTCCGTGACTTCCCCTATTGCGTGTCTAACTGGAACCGTGCTGTCGTGCGGTTTCGGGCCCGATTGTGCTGTTGTGTGAATACGCCGACCCATGCCCACGTCGTGGCTTCTGACTGCCGTTGCTGCCTCTCCCATCTCGACTGTCTGTCCTTGTGCGTCTTGGGTCCGCGGTTGTGTGTTTGCGTGGCTACGCCACCCTCAAGACGGCGAGAAGACGGTATGATGCGGCGACTTCAGAGGGGTAATCTCGGGTAATCTCGGGTAATCTCGGGTAATCTCGAGAAGACGGTATGATGCGGCGACTTCAGAGAGGGGTGCGAATGCAGTGAGATGCGGCGGGGTACGGCCGAGTACTGTGGAGTGCGTGTCCGCTCGAGTGCCAGTTTGGGAGACATGAGTCCGTCTTCAGCCTCTAGGGCCCCATGCCCGATCGGCACTGGCGGCGGCGGGCCGCTCGGACCACACGCGGGCTCGAGGCCTCCGTACGCGCCGCCTCCCTCGCTCACGAAGCCGCCGCCGCGCCCTCCGCCGCCATAGCTGCCGCCGCGGTCGGGAGGCGGGCCGCTGTAGCCCAGCCCGGCGCCGCGGCCATACTGCGGCGGCCGGGACTCGCGGTACTCGTCGTGCTCATACTCGCGGCGGTCGCCGCGGTCGCCGCGGTCGCCGCGGTCGCCGCGGTCGCCGCGGTCGCGGCTCCGGTCGCGCCGATCGCGGCTGCGGGAGCGGCTGCGGCGCCGGTCGCGTCCGCGGCTGCGGCTGCGGCTGCGGTAACGGGACCTGTCGTCGTAGCGGTCGCCCATGCAGCGCTCTCTGCGGGGAGGGTGGGGGCGGTGACGGTGGAGGGGCGGCTGGTGGCGAGGGCGAGAGCGGCGGCAGACACGGCGGAGGCGGGGGTGAGGGCGGCGGCGATGAGGGCGGCGGCGGTGGGAGTCGGGCGCCTGAGAGGGGAGGGGGCGAGGCGTGCTCCAGAAAAAAGAATTTGGATGCGCGCCGGGCACGGGACCTCCTCTTTTTTGAGGAGGATGGAGTTGCGCCGAAAGGCGAAAGAAGCCGCGAGAACAAGGGACCGGCAGGCGGCGGCGTCGCAGGACGAGGCAGAAGAGAACGACGCGACAGAGGATGAAGCGACAGGAGAGAGAACGACGAGGGTGGGACGACCGCGAGGTGGCATGAAGGTTGCAGCGAGAATCGGCGAGAGACTGCGAAGAGAGATAGGAAGAGGCAGACTCCCTAGGGTGGGCGACGGATAGCGCACCACACACCTCTCCTTAAAATCCCTGTGTGGTGGCGGCGTGCCGTCCTCCCATCCCTCCCTTGGGTTGTCTGTTTTCTTTCTTTCTTTCTTTTTCTCCTCTTTTTTGTGTGGTGGCGGCGTGCCGTTCTCCCATCCCTCCCTTGGGTTGTGTGTTTTCTTTCTTCTTTCTTTTTTTGGGTTAGCGGGACGAAGGCGAAGGACCGATTGCGGTGAAGGACCGCAGGTTAGGGACCGATCGCCGCCGCTCACGCCAGCGGACGGTCGTCGTCAGTGATGTTAGCTACGCCACCGTCTACCTCGTGCGACATGCGCTCGCCGGCATCGAGCGAGCAACGTGATCGACCGAGCGGCTTGCTGTGCGGACGGCTTCTTGTGGCTCTCGTCGAGAGCGTTTTGTGGCCCGGCGGGTGGGAGAACATGTGTCGTTTGATGTGTCACTGTGTACGTCATGTCCGTCTTGATAACAAGTACGGTCGATCCGTCAAAGCGATATACTCGTCACGTCACGCTGGACGGCTTGCACGGAGCTCTGTGACGGCACACACAGGAAGAGCCGACGGCAAGAAGAGCTCGATGGGGAGCGAGAACCGTCAGAGGAGGTTCAGGGGTAACCTGAGTCCTCCGTGACGCGCTCAATCGCTCTCAAGCGGGTGGCTCTCGAAAATCCTCGATATCTTCCGAAAAGACTGCTCTTGCCCAGAGCAGCCGACCAATCCTGGGGGAAGTAACCTTCTCTGGTAGGACGGGAACGAGATGATAGTAGGGAGTAGAAGAAAGCAAAGAGGAGCCCTGCGCACGCACGACTCCGCAGGAGAAGCCCCTCCCGCCCGTGCTTGCGCAGCGCAGCCTCCTCCTCCCTACTCGCAAGCCGGGTAGCATGGTGGTGATTATATCGGGTTCCACCCTGCGGTGATTATATCGGGTTCCACCCTGCGGTGATTATATCGGGTTCCACCCTGCGGTGATTATATCGGGTTCCACCCTGCGGTGATTATATCGGGTTCCACCCTGCGGTGATTATATCGGGTTCCACCCTGCGGTGATTATATCGGGTTCCACCCTGCGGTGATTATAACGGGTTCCACCCTGCGGTGATTATATCGGGTTCCACCCTGCGGTGATTATGACGGGTTCCACCCTGCGGTGATTATATCGGGTTCCACCCTGCGGTGATTGTATCGGGTTCCACCCTGCGGTGATTGTATCGGGTTCCACCCTGCGTTGATTATGATGGGTTTCACCATCTGAAGCGCGCCTTATGCGGTCAGTTGTTGCGAAGGCAGCGGCCGCAGTTGGTCGAGCGGGACGCGCGCGTCCTCGTATGGTCGGCCATCGCGCGTCGTGGCAATCGTGAACCGTACGATTGCGGTGTGTTTGGAGCATCGCAACACGGTCGCCGCCCAACCAGCTCCGCCAAACTCTTTGCACGCGTACTGTGGCCAGAGGACGCTTGCGACGAGGACCGGTCGCCCTGTGGCGTTTTCGGCGGTGATCGGTCGGGCGTCGATGGGCGAGCTCGGCGCTGCCTCGCGAGCTGGTGGCACGCTTGCCGCACTGCCTGCCCCGCGGGTGGCCGCGCCGCTCGCCCCGCGAGGCGCGGCGCCCTGTGCTTCCGCGTACGCCGCCCTATCCGCGGCGCACTGCCTCGAGCAGAAGTCGGCCACGTCTGCCATCCCCTGGTCCATGACTACGTTTGGAACATTGGCGGCCTGGATGTTGCTGACGTCTGCACGTGTGGCTGCCCAAAAGTTCGCTTCGTGAGCGACGGCACCCGATCGGCGGTAGACGTGTAGTGACGCTTCGCACATCCAGCGGCACATTAGCATGATGACGGCATCTGGGACTCCCGCGGCGTGGAGCGCCGTAGCGAGGCCAAGACGGTGTGCAGTTCCACGTCTGCCTCGAGACGCACTCCGTCCATCAGGTTGGCCACCAAATGACGGTCAGGGTAGTCAGCCAGATTCTGCCGCAGAAGGCCCGTCCATCGGCCATCTTGAGGGGGAGGCAGTCGGTGTCCTGACGCAGCTGTTGGAAGCACGGCGGGAAGAGGTAGGCCCTAGACCACGTCTGCAAAGGCGCGACGAGCCGCACGTCCAGGCACGCATGCATGCCTCCGGTAGCGGATTCTCGTAGGTCGACCGAGAGTGCGATTCTGCCGCGCTTCTCGAGGGCAGAGCGCATTGCCCCCGAGAACTCGAAGGCGACGAGGTCCGTGGGCCGAGCATACTGGCAACCGAGGAGCCGCTGCACGTCCGCCACCGTCCTCAAGGGCCTCGAATATCTCCCGATTCCACAGCCGCCCACAGGAGCGCCGCCTCAACACGGGGTCTCGGCTCTATCGAGCCATGCTAGCTCCAGCCACAGCCCCACCCGGCCGCCCGAGGGTGTTCCCGCATGCAGAGAAGAGACCAATCCTGGGGGAAGTAACCATGCAGACGGAGGCGCAGAAAGGCTACGAGTACTCAACGAGTTCCGCGACCTACGCAGTCAAACCTGGGGGGAACTGACCGCATCAAGGCGGACTTCCGACACCTCCGTGAGCACCTTTGGCGATTCTCGCTCCCCATCGAGCTCTTCTTGCCGTCGGCTCTTCCTGTGTGCCGGCACAGAGCTCCGTGCAAGCCGTTCAACGTGATCGTGACGAGTGTATCGCTTGACGGATCGACCGTACTTATTATCAAGACTGACATGACGTACACAGTGACACATCAGACGACACATATTCTCCCACCCGCCGGGACGCAAAACGCTCTCGACGAGAGCCACAAGAAGCCGTCCGCACAGCAACACCGATGGTGGCCGTCCGCTGGCGTGAGCGGTGGCGATCGGTCCCTAACCTGTCGCTCGCGGTCCCTAACCCATAAGTAGTCCTTCGCGCTTTGGTCCCTCTAACCAAAAAGCACGATTCTCAAGTTGGGCTCTCGGCGTACCGTCCTCCCATCCCTCCCTTGGGTTGTCTGTTTTCTTTCTTTCTTTGTGGCGCGCACTGGCACTAACACAGGTACACCGCAGAAAAAGAACATAGGAAGAAACGGAGTCACAAGGAAAAGAAATCGCGCGCCGACAAACACAAAATCTCGCGGGCGGGGCCTCCGTCACGCGATCAGCGCCGGGTTGAATGCCTGCCGCTCCTCGGCGTCGAGGGACGCGAGGCTGGCCATCGCCGCGGCGTCGAGCTCGAAGTCGTCTGCCGCCGCCGCCAGGTTCTCGCGCAGCCGCGCCGCCGACGACCCGTGCGGCAGCGGCACCACGCCGCTCTGCACGCTCCACCGCAGCGCAACCTGCGCCGGGCTCCTGCCGACCCGATCCGCGACCGCACACAGCGTCGGATCGCGGAGCAGCGACGCAGCGCCGTGCGCCAGCGGGCAGTGCGCGAGGACCTTGATCCCCGCGGCGTCGCAGTCCTCCCGCAGCTCCGGCTGCTGGCAGCGCGGGTGCAGCTCGGTCTGAAGGACCGCCGGTGGCGTGCGGCACGTGGCCAGCATCTCGCGCAGGTGGCGCCGGCTCCAGTTGGAGACTCCGATGTCGCGCACGAGCCCGTCGCGCTGCAGGTCCTCGAGCGCGCGCCAGGTCGAGGCGCGCAGCGCGCGGTTCCGCTTTGGGTCCTGCACGGCGTCGGGAGAGCCCGGGAAGTGGATGAGCAGGAGGCCGAGCCGCTCCTCGCGCAGCCGCTCCAGGCTGCGGCGCGCAGAGGCGATCGCGGCGTCGTAGCCCATGTCGGAAAACCACACCTTCGTGCACACCGTCACCTCGGAGGAGCGGCGAAGCACGCCTCGGTCGACGGCGGCGGCGAGCGCAGCGCCGACGGCTGGCTCCGAGTCGTAGTGAGCCGCGGTATCGATCAGCCGATAGCCCGCCTCGAGACCAGCCAGCACCAACCGCTCGGCAGTGTCGGCGTCGTCACAGCAGGTCCCCAGGCCGATGAAAGGCAGTGCCGATGGGGTCGAGGCGGCAGTCGCGGACTTCAGCCCAGGCAGAGTGCCGGAGGAAGCGACGAGCGGCGCCAGCAGTCCGAGCGTTTGCCGTCGGGTGAGCACCATTCACTCGCCAGTGGGGCCAGCTTGTCGATTGCCTCGCCCAATCCGAGGTGACGCCCAGCGCCTGGCTTAGAGCAAGAATTCTTTTTCTCGCGATGTCCAAGCGCCGCGCCGCCGCTCGCGCCGCCTCGCCACGGCCGCCGCCGCCGCGCCCTCGGCAGACACGCTGCCGCCCACCCGCCTCCTCGACCTCCCCAGGGAGCTCCTCCTGCGCGCCATCTCTCGCCTCGACGGCCCCCTCGACATCGCTCGCGTTGCGGCCGTCTCGCTTCTCTTCCACGCCTCTCTCGCGGTAGAGGGCATCTGCTTGTGGGCGCAAGAGCGCGGCTACGAGCTGCCGGCGCTGCCAGAGGGCGAGGGCTGCGCCGTGCGGTGGCTGTGCTATTCTGCGCTGCTGCGCGAGGCCAACCCGCAGGCGAGGGCGGCGGCAGGCGCTCGGCACAGCGTCTTCATCGACGGCGAGGGGCGGCTCTCGTCGTGCGGAACGGCTGAGAGCTGGATGCCAGGACTGCTCGGGCACGGCGAGGGGGTGACGCGGCTCAACACGCCGACCCGCCTCCCTTCCCCGCTGGGATGCGAGCGCGCCGTGAGTGTGCTCTCCCTCACCGCCGACGGCAGTGTCTGGAGCTGGGGCGCAGGAGACGAAGGCCGGTTGGGCCACGGCGACGATCAGGCCCAGTGGCAGCCGAAGAAGGTCGAGGCCTTGGCTGGCCAGCGCGCCATCGCCGTGGCGGCTGGAGGGGCTCACAACCTCGCCATCACCGCTGACGGAGCCGTCTGGAGCTGGGGCTATGGAGGCTTCGGCAGGCTGGGCCACGGCGACGTGCAGGACCAGCTGCTGCCCAAGAAGGTCGAGGCGTTGGCGGGGCAGCGGGCCATCGCTGTGTCGGCTGGAGCCCGCCACAGCCTCGCCCTCACCGCCGACGGCGCTGTCTGGAGCTGGGGCTATGGATACTTTGGCCGGTTGGGCCACGGCGACCAGCAGAGCCAGCCGCTGCCCAAGAAGGTCGAGGCCTTTGCTGGGCAGCGCGTCGTCGCTGTGTCGGCTGGAGTCGGCCACAGCCTCGCCCTCACCGGCGACGGTAGCGTCTGGAGCTGGGGCTGGGGAGACGACGGCAGGTTGGGCCACGGTGACGATCAGGACCAGCTGCTGCCAGAGAAGGTCGAGGCCTTCGCTGGCCAGCGCGTCGTCGCTGTGTCGGCAGGAGGCAGCCACAGCCTCGCCATCACCGCCGACGGAGCCGTCTTCACTTGGGGCAAGGGTGAGACCAGCTCCCTAGGACACGAAGAGGACCTGTCGAACCAGCTGCTGCCCAAGAAGGTCGAGGCGTGGGCGCCAGGGCAGTGAGGAGAAGGGCGAAGGGTGCAAGGCTCTGTGTTGCCGCGTCGCACACATGCCTATTCGCGCCGCCGGCACTGGCAGTGGCTTGGGCGGCCCTCAGCCGACGCTCGCCACTTACGACGTATGCGAGAGTTGCGAGAGGCGAATTCGGGACGGTAGAGGTAGTGTGACACGCATGGTCTTGCGCCCTTGCCAATCCGCACCTACCTAGGTGGCGCGCCACACACTTCACAACGCAACGCACCTGGTTGCCTGGATCCTTTGCTAGGTTCTCGCCAGTCCCGCGTGCTTTTCATAAAATTCTTTTGCTAGTAAAATTCTTTTCCCCTACTAGGGCGCCCTACACACAGGACCTGTTCCTTTTTACACCCATCTCACAGTAGAGAGGTGTCCGTTTTTATTTATTTATTTATTTTTCCCTACACATGTATGTACGCGCCTTCGCGCTAAGCATCCGCTCGCGCACCATGATCGCGCACCAACGTCACGTCAATGAGAAGTGTTTCTTTCTCTGTGTGAATGTGCGTTTATGTGTCGTCATCATCTGTCCAGCGTCCACCCATACCGCGTTGGTGTCCAGTCCGAGCCTGACTGTTCTTCACCTTCCTACATACATACATACATGAGAGAGATCGGGCGCGATGGCGCGCTCAGAGTGCCATGCCTATGAGCGCGTCAACAAACAGCTGGCAGACGAACCGCCCCTCATTCACGTTGACAAAATTGGACGTAGCCGCCGAAACGTAGCCGGTGTAGTGCACGCACGGGTGTCCCTCCCACGCCGTCTCGCCGACAGTGCAGTGGCGGTGCTCCTCCACCTTGAAGACGGAGATGCCCCATGCCTGATCGCCCTGCTGCGGACTGCACATGGACGTCGGCTCGAGCAGCGCGATGTTCTTGTGGTCCCACGCGCTCGAGACCAGCGCGTCCGCCTCTGCCGTGTCGCCCTCGATGGTCATTGCGAGGTGGTGAGGGAAATCGGTGAACTTGACCGCCGTCTGCGGGTAGTAGTTGAAGGAGATGTCGGCCATGAAGTGGGCCGCGGTATCGCCCTCCGTCTCGCTCGCCTCGACGTCGCGCTCCATCATCACGACGTTGAGGTTCGAGCAGAAGCCGGAGGTGGCGATCAGCCAGGCGGGGTCGTCGACCACGTCGGGCACGGGAGGGGGCTTGGGTGCAAATGTGGTGCTGCGAGCGTTCGGGTTGATGTCGTCGACAGTTTCGGCCTGCGCACGCCGGAGTGCGCGTGTGAGGGTCTGCCTGCCTGAGTGAGTAATTGTACCAGGGCGGAGCGAATACCGTAAAAGCAGACGCCGGCAGCGCGACGAGCAGAAGCGAGGCAATCTCCAGCAAGGCAGTCCAAGATGTACCCCGCGCCGCGGCCTGTTCAATTTCGGCGTTTTTACCCTTGAGGTTTGCGCCTCCCTGAACACGACACGCTCGACACGCTCGACACCCTCGACACCACTCCTCGACACCTGTGTGTGTGTGTGTGTGCGCGCGAGAATAGCTCCGCCGTTCATGGAGGCAACCGATGCGAGTCGACTGGTGTGTGTCGTCGGTGGTTTCGTATCAAGAATACTCACTCACACTCACTCGACACCTGTATCCCTCGACAGCAGCTTGACACCCTCGACACGGGGCTTAGGCTGAACAAGCTTTTCCTCTCGCACCCCGTCTCTTTTTCTTTCCTTTTTTCTCTACAGCACCCTCTCTTTTGAGAGAGATTTTTAGCAATACCAAACAACTCTAACACTCACACGTAATTTGGGGCCTGGAGCCCTGTTCACGCGCGCGCGAGACGTGCAGACAGGGTTGCCAGGTGAGAGCGAATGGCGCGGTTCACGCCTCGCACAACAGAGAGAGAGATGCGCTCTGCATGGTGGGACATAAAAGAGAGCGAGTACTTGGGCGAGTAGGCCGTGCGGTCAACGCTGCCGCGCGCGACTTTGCGCGCGAGGCGGCGCAGCTTGAGAACGGCGGTGGGCGAGAAGCCGCCGCCGAACGTCTCGTGGAGCAGCAGGTTGAAGTTGTTGCGCTTGACAAAGATCGCGTCGTGGTAGAAACCGCGATGCGCCTTTTGTTCTCTTTTCCTCTGTATTTTCCCGGGGAAACCATAATTTTCCGGGCTCTGAGCCGAGTCTGAGGCTGGTTTGGGCCCAAAATCAGCCAAATCGGCAAAATACCGGGTATTTTGCGGGTATACCTGGAAAACCCCGTGCATACCTGGAAAATACCCTGCGACCGCCTGGGTATCGTGCCGATTTCCTCAATTTTGCGTCAGATTTTGCCCCAGACCAGCTCTCAGACTCAGGGAAACTCGCGAGTTTCCAGAATGGAGCACCAAACACCCTCTGTTTTCCCTGGAAATTTCCGGAAACGCAAAGTGCTGGGGACCCTCTGTTTTCCTTTTTGTTTGCCGGAAAAGCTTGAGTGCAGGCCAACACGGGGCGTCGACGCCTCGACACCAGGCCTCTCCTCAGGGAGGAAAATTCTTTTTACGTATCTCAGTCGTTCTTCACACGGCAATCGCAGAGCAGATTGTGAATGAGCTTGTGCCTGTGGCGGGGGTGGGCGGGTGCACGGAGCTATAAAGTGCCTCGCCGCCCTCGCAGGAGTCGCTTAGGCGGCTCCCGTGGTGTACCTGTGTTAGTGCCAGTGCGCGCAAATCCCGTGGTGAGCGAGAATCCCGTGGTGAGCGAGAGCGTGTCAGAAAAAAGAAATATCCCACACGCTATTTCTTTTTGGGGGCGCGCCGCCAGGCGCGTCCCCACTTTTGTATCACAGCTGCGAGGGCCAACCAAGGGATTCGGCGCGTCAAGTTAACTTGACCGCTCGTTCGGGCTTTGGGCCGCAGGCCGGCGCGCAGCGCCACGCCGCCAGGCGTCCGCCGGAGGCCCGCCGGAGGCTCTTCCTGCGGCCACATTCTGGCAAGATTCCGCCGCGCTCAGGCGCCCAGAGGATGCGTGCGCTGCGCTCAAACGTCGCGATTTGGCAATAGGCGCTCGAGCCGGCGCACAGCGGACGGGTGCGCCGCGCAGGGGGGGTCGGAGGGGTGCGAGAGGGGGCGTGGGTCAGGCGCGCACCGGCCGGCTCCGGGAGCGGCCGTCACGTCGAGGAGGGGGGCTGTCGGCGGCTCGAGCGGCGAGGCGTGCCACTCTGCTTCGCCGCCGACAGCCCCTCTTCCGAGCCGGCGCGTGGCGACGAGCCGCGGCCAGTGTCGCTGGTTCCTTTGGCGGCGCAGCGTTTATCCCCCCCACCCGCGCCCGCCCGCCCGCCCGCCCGCCCGCCCTCAGGCCTTGCCCCTTCGCAGGCGCGGGAGCGCTCGCCGGCGAGCACCTCCTACCTCTCCTCGCCCGGCTGCTCCCTTGCCCCGTCGCCCGCCGCGCCCTCGCCCGGCCTCAAGAGCTTGGCGGCCTTTGCCCGCCAGCTCAAGGCGTGGGACGAGGCGTGCGCCGACGGCCGCTCGTCGTGCTGGTTCGAGACGGAGGGCGACCTCCCGCGGCTGGCCGGGGAGGCGCTGCTGGCCGAGGCGGCCGCGACGGGCGCGAGGCGGATCGCCTTTGACGCCGTCGCGGCGCGTCTCGAGGCGACCGCGGCGCCGCCGCCGCCTCTCGGCACCGCCTTGGCCGCGTGGCCCACGGGATGGGGCATCGAGGAGGGCAACTTCTGCGGGCTGGCGCACTGGGCTGTGGAGGTGTGGCACGCGGCCGGGTCGGTCGACGCGAGCCGGTGGCAGGTCGAGGCTGACGGAGGGCGCCTCTTCTTTGTGCGGGTCGCGGAAAAGGCCGCATAATCGCGCTCTCCGCCGAGGCCCGCCTCGGCGACGGCGCTCGCCGCGCAGCAGCAGCAGTAGCAGCAGCAGCAGCAGCACGTGATTCTTGACACATGATTACACTACACAGTCCTCCCTTCGGTTGTCGTTTCGACCCTGTTTTTTTCTTCTATCGCAGCGCACTCGCATCTGTGAGCCTAGCGCAGCGCGAACTCGCCGTCTGAGCCTAGCGCAGCGCGAACTCGCTCTGAGCCTAGCGCAGCGCCTCGGAAAACACCATTTTGGCTCGCCAACAAGCCCTCCGCGCCCCCACACCGTTAGGATAATACATTTTTTCTCCACCCCACCCCCCGGGGACAAAGTCCTCAAGCGGCGTCGGCCGCGACGGAGGATAGCCGCGTAAAGCGAGGCAGCGGTCGACGTCCTCGGACCCGCATCGCGTATATGTCGTCGCTTTCGCTGAAGTCTCCGTCGCCGCTCTGTACACCCAAGCTCGACGAGATTTATCTCCGCTCCGCTGACTCGCGACGGTCCTCGGGCTCGCAATCGCCGCTTCGCGAGCCGCCCTCGCCGTTGCCGATGGCTTCGCCTCGGCCCGGGGCGTCCCTCGCGACCGCCGACCGGCGCGGCGTGCACGCGCTGGAGCGTCTGGGCGAGGCGCTCGACGCGGCGCTCTCCACCGGAGTCGCCTTTGTCCTCTTGCTGTGGGCAAAGCGGAGCGTCTTCTATGAAGTGCTGATCCGAGTGGTGAGGCTCCTTCTCTTTGTCGCCCTGCTCATCCCCGGGTGGATCCCGGCGACGGCGCACTACCTCTACGGCGCCGGCGTCAGCCGCGGCGTGCGGTACGGCCCCTCCTCCCGCCACAAGCTCGACGTCTATTCGCCGGTTGCCGCGGTGCACCCGCCTCCTCCGGACGGCTTTCCGACGGTGCTTTTTGTGTGCGGCGGCGCGTGGATGATTGGGTACCGCATGTGGGCCTTCCTGTTTGGGTGGGTGCTGCAGCGCAACGGCGTGCTCTGCCTGGCGATCGACTACCGCAACTGGCCCCAAGCGACCATGCCGGAGATGGTTGCCGACGTCGAGCGCGCGCTGCGCTGGGCGCAGGCCAACGCGGCGTCGCTGGGTGGCGACGTGCACGGGCGCGTCCGCCGCTCGTAGCGTGACGAGGGAGAGCGCGCAGCCGCGGCGGACGGACTGGCCATGACGCGCAGCCGTGCTGCGGCTAGGCGCGTCTCGCTGGTCGGCCAGTCCGCCGGCGCACACCTCACCGCTCTGCTGCTCGTACAGCTCGTGTGTGGTGCTCCGGCAGAGGCGAAGTCGGCCGGCATCTCGGCTGCATCTCGGCTGCATCTCGGCTGTCTCTCGGCTGTAGGCCCTCCGGCGGCCGCCCCGTCCTGCGCCTCGCCGCGCCCCTCTGGCAGCGCAGCATGGCGCAGCATCGGCTCAGCGGCGAGCCAGATGAGGCGGCGGACGGACGAAGAGGAGGAGGAGGAGGAGGAGGGCGGTGGGGAGGGCGGTGGGGAGGGCAGTGGGGAGGGCGGTTGGGAGGGCGGTTGGGAGGGCCGCGGCCGCCGCGTGTCGATGGGCAGCAGCGCTGCAGCCGCCGTTGCGACCGACGACGAGGTGCTGCGTCGCATTGAGTGGCGGGTCGGTGTGAAGAGAAGAGCTGTGAAGAGAGGAGCTGCGAATAGGTGCTGCGTCGCATCGAGTGGTGGGTCGGAGTGTCGGGGCCGTATGACTTGCAGGCACGCGTCCACACATCCCGCCCATATCTACCCGTATCTCCCCGTATCTCCCCGTATCTCCCCATATCTCCCCCGCGGGTGTTTCCGGGCCGTACTTGCAGGCATCCGGGCCGTAGCTTGCAGGCATAGGGGAGATATCGGGAGATGTGGGGAGATGTGGGGAGAGATGCGAGTGTCTCCGGGCCGTATTGTCTCCAGGCGTGCATGGCGGAGCTGGACGCCAACGGCATCGACCCGCGCATCATTTCTGCGATGGCCGAGGGCGACGTGGCGGGCTGTTCCCCTCTGCAGCTGGTGAGGGCAGCTACCGCCGCCGGTCAGTCGCCCCCCCCAGACCGGTGGCCTCGAATGGCGCTGTACCATGGCCGCGCCGACCGCACTGCGCCGTGCCACCACTCAAGGGCTCTGGACGAGGCGCTGTGGCGAGGCTGGTGCAGGCTGGAGGGGTGTGAGCAGCGCCTCTTCACACACGCTGCTGTGAGCAGGCGCTGCGCGAGGCTGGTGCTCGCGAGGTGCGGCTGACGCTGTACCCTGGCAAGCCGCCCTAGAAGTGGAGTGCGGACGTCGTCCTCCAACACGCACCTGGCAAGACACGTCCTCTGCTGTGCTCCACCACCGCAGTCTGCACTGTGCCCGCAGCCGCTGTGGGCACTGCTGCTTCCTGCTGCTGTTACGTCGTCGGTCCCCGCAAGTAGCCCCGCGCATAGGACAACAACGTCTGTCCCACACACGCACAGGCGCACACGCACATGGCTCGCGCACCCCCCACAGTGTAGTGGTTGTGAGCACACACGTACTAGCAGAGTGCACACCTGCCTTGGCGGGTGAGATTACCGTTGTGGGCACGCGACCCTCCCCAAGTGCGCGAGGCCGCATTCACACCCCGACATCGGCGTCTTTCACACCGCGGGCAGGTCGCACGCGGGCCCGATCTCGGCGGATCTCGACTCATCTCGGCTCCTCGAGATCCACCCCTCCGCAACTAGGCACTCCTTCCCTGCCAGTCCACCCCATCACACCATGCCCTTTCCTGAGCCATCCACACCATGCCCTTGCCTGAGCCATCTGGGCCACTCCTTTCACAGAGCCTGTCTGCTGTGTGAGTGAGAGAGAGACTTGTCTTGTTCACTCCTGTCATAGGCAAGTCGCACACGGATCCGATCCTCGAGGACCCCTTCTCGGGCGCAGACCCGCTGCTGCGCTCGCTCCTCGCGCTCGTCCGCGCCGGCTCCCTCCTCCCCGACACTGCGACGCCGCCCACGCCAGGCACTCTCGACGCATGCGACGGGCTGGCCCCTTGCGGGAGGCGTAGACCGCACCTCGCCTTATCATAGCCCTCATTATGTCATAGGCACCCGCGCCTCTGCCGTCGGCGAGCCGCGGCTGCTGCCGCCGATGGTGCCGAGGCCGCTCGTGCGGCTGGCGCGGTGGGCCAACCCCTTCTGAGGGGGGAGATTTGCCACACCCCCCTCGGCCTCGCCGCGCGCCGCTTTGGCCAACGGCCTCCGCCGCCGAGCCCGCCGCCGCGCTCTCGAGAGTGGAGAGAGCGTGTCTCTGTGCGAGGAGACGCTTGTGTGGCTTCCGGCCGATATGTGGGGAGAACATACAGACACAGGACACGATTACAAGTTACAAGGTGGTTGGCACACATCAAGTCCTCTTAAGCCGTTTGACCCGTTTCGCACACGCACTCGCAGGACGCAGCCAGGGAGAAGAGAGGCGGTTGGCTTTAGATCTATATAGAGAGCGCGCAGAGAGCTCGAGCGCGACCGCGCTCGGCTGAGGAGATCGATGCACATATACTAAGCTATAGTGTTGCAGACACACATAAGACAGCCCGGTCGAGTTCCAGTGCCATGGACGTTTGTCCGTTTGTGCGGGAGGATCAAAGGATCGATGGTATGACCCGCGGAAAAAAGGAGAACCAAGGATGAACCGTGAGGCCCTTGCGCCTTGGACGTCGTCGCGTCATGTGACTCGTCACACTCTTACCGCGCACTGACCCTGTGTGAGCCCGCCCAAGCTGGTGCGTCGAACGACCGGCGGGAAGCGGCAGGCAACGAGCCGAGGCAGCGGCCGACAGAAGCTGGAGCGACGCAGCTCAGCCATCTGCACAGGACGCCGCTCGGTTCGTCACGCTCGGTGATGTCGTCGACGAGGGCCATTATCTCCAAGAGAGGAACGCTCACCACTCTTGGTCGGCCCGCTCCAAATCCAGAGGAGGTGGGCTGCTCCATGGCCGTGTGGCCTTTGAGGTCGGGACGCGTTCGACGAAATGCAGTTGCGGAACATTCGGGATTTACCGGAATCGATCCTTGTTTGACTGTCTGCTGTGCGTGCAACCACTCGCAACTGCTCTCGCTATCGATCGAGCAGAACATCAACGCACATGCGCACTCCGGGCCCTGCACACGGGCCTTCTGGCCGGCGCGTGGCTCTGTGAATGAACTTGCGTTTCTTGTCTCTGATCAACTTAATAAGGGTACTTTCTTCTCAATACACAAAGGTGTGAACCACGAAGTCGTACGTCCCGAAGGGGGCAAGTCGACCAACTGGCGGGCCGGCCCGTGCGCGTGGCGATCGATCCAAGCTCGGCGGCCATCGCGTCGTCCTAGCGACGGTCGGCTTGCGTATTGTTTCTGCTCCTGAGCGTCCCAGCAGGGCATCGCGTCGATCCTGCGGTGGCCCTCTCTGCCGAGCAGCGCTGATGGAGACGGAGAACGAGGCCGATGGTCTCTCCGCAACCGACTACATCATCGAGCTGCGACCAAAGGCAAAGAGTTGCATCCCAGTCAACACGCCCAGGTCCATGCTAGCCGCCGGCGTTGAACCGCTGCATTGGGAGGAGTTTACACAAGAGGTGGCCGAGCCGGCCTCGTGCTTCTGGCGTGGCGAGCAGTCTGCATGTGTGGGGCGGAGGCGAAGAAAGGAGACAACCGTCGCTCCCAACGGCATCGCCACGCTGCAGTCGCTGGGGCCGCTAGGTAGGAGCCGGGCTCGCCTTCGATGTTTGGGCCCGTGGAACGCCGCCGAAAGTCAATAGTCAAAGCAGACGTTTCTGGTTGGCGGACTTGGAATGAACTAACTCCTCCAGCCGGGGGAAACGGGGAATGGCGGAAGACCTTTTTGGCCGGCAAGCGAGTCTCTCTCTCTCTCTCTCTTTCTCTCTCTCTCTCTCTCTTTCTCTCTCTCTCTCTCTCTCTCTCTCTCTCTCTCTCTCTCTCTCTCTCTCTCTCTCTCTCTCTCTCTCTCTCTCTCTCTCTCTCTCTCGCTAGCTATCTAGCTATCTAGATACCCACCCCAATGCGGTCAATCAAAGGAAAGAAGAAGATAACCCTGCGAGAACCCGAGAACCTCGACCCAAGCTGTGGCTCCTTGATCGCGGGCGCTGTATTAATAAATTCTACAGGGGCAACGCGGCACTTGGACGAAGCAAAGATGAGGTCGCAGCGCCCGTCGAAGGGGTCGTTGTGGGATGCAATCCAGCGCCAACCCCCCCCGGTCCTGTGGGCTGGCTTCCATTGTACTGGCCCATTGTGGAGAAGCGGCTTGCCGCCGATCCAACACGCATCGCCGACAGCTCACCCTCGGCGGTGACTCGTGCGGTCATGCTCAACTCGTTCAGCCGTCGGCTCGGCGCCTGCTGGTTCCGCGACTCGCGACTCGCCGGTGCACCATGCGGGCTGCGCTGCTCGGCAGCTGGCGCGCTGCTGGCTCCCAGACGACTCAGCCTGGCCTCGCAGAGTCAACCAGGGCGCAACGCCATTATCTGCCGCGGCAGCAAACCCAGCTCCAGCCGCATGCCCCGCATTGGCGAGCTGCGGAGCGTGCAGGACGTGCTTGATGTACACGAGACGTATGCATCCAAAATGAAGCCAATGGATGTGAGCGCGTGCTGGAACACAATCAGCAAGCTTGTTCGCCGCCGAGACGGACGCGAGCGCGCTTGGCTCCGCGACGAGCTGCGCAGGCGGCCGGACACGCTGCGGCCACTCCTCGACTCGGCGCGGGCCGTCCTGCCGCGCGCTAAAGCGCAGCCGATTGCCAACATTGCGCACGGGATCGCAGTGATGGTCGACGAGCTGGGAATTGATGCGGGCCCTGAGGTGTGGCATGCGCTGGCCAAGGCGGCTGTGCCGCGGCTGGGCGAATTCAGAGGGCAACACCTGTCCAACACGGTCTGGGCGTTTGCGAAGGCTGACGAGCCGGCGCCAGCTCTATTTGCAGCGGTGGCGGAGGAGGCTGTGCCGCGGCTGGGCGAGTTCACTGAGCAGGGCCTGGCCAACACGGTGTTGGCCTATGCGAAGGCTGGCGAGCCGGCGCCTGCGCTGTTTGCGGCGGTGGCGGACGAGGCAGTGCCGCGGCTGGGCGAGTTCAATGAGCAGGAGCTGTCCAATACGGCGTGGGCGTTTGCGAAGGCTGACATCCGTGCGCCTGCGCTGTTTGCAGCGGTGGCGGAGGAGGCTGTGCCGCGGCTGGGCGAGTTCAATGAGCAGGAGCTGTCCAATACGGCGTGGGCGTTTGCGAAGGCTGACATCCGTGCGCCTGCGCTGTTTGCAGCGGTGGCGGAGGAGGCTGTGCCGCGGCTGGGCGAGTTCACTGAGCAGGCCCTCTCCAGTACGGCGTGGGCGTTTGCGACGGCCGACATCCCGGCGCCTGCCCTGTTTGCGGCGGTTGCGGAAGAGGCTTTGCCGCGGTTGGGCGAGTTCACTGAGCAGGGCCTGGCCAACACGGTGTTGGCCTATGCGAAGGCTGGCGAGCCGGCGCCGGCTCTATTTGCGGCCGTGGCGGAGGAGGCTGTGCCGCGGCTGGGCGAGTTCGCTGAGCAGGCCCTCTCCAATACGGCGTGGGCGTTTGCGACGGCCGACATCCCGGCGCCTGCGCTGTTTGCAGCGGTGGCGGAGGAGGCTGTGCCGCGGCTGGGCGAGTTCAATGCGCAGAACCTCTCCAACACGGCGTGGGCATTTGCAACGGCTGACATCCCGGCGCCTGCGCTGTTTGCGGCTGTGGCGGAGGAGGCTGTGCCGCGGCTGGGCGAGTTCAATGCGCAGAACCTATGCAACACGGCGTGGGCGTTTGCGACGGTTGGCGCGCCGACGCCGCAGCGCTTTGACCTCGCGTTTGCCGCACGGTGCGAAGCTCTCTCGCACGAGCTGACAATAAAAGGCCTCACTCAGCTGCACCAGTGGCAGCTCTGTTACGCCGATCGTGGCCTTGCTTCGCCGCTCTCGGCGCCGCTCTCGGACCGCTGCCGCAATGCGTATGACCGGGCGTGCGCTCCCCAGCAGCCTTCGCAGAACTAGATCGAACTCGTCTCGCCCTCGCCCTCGCCCTCGCCCTCGCCCTCGCCCTCGCCGCGCGCCTCGCAGGTCATCACCGGTGGTGAAGAGGAGGGGCGCCTCGCACAGCTTCTGGTACACCCGAAAGAGTACCCGGACCCGCGGCCCGCCCCCCGCCACGCAAGGGCAACACAGCTCGCGCCCGCTCCGGAAGTCCGCGCGATGTCCAACTTGGCTTATTGCGCCCGCCATCACGCCGCCCCGAGGCGCCACCGCGCTCTGTTCGGATAAAAAGAAAAAGAATTTCGCGAAAAAAGAATTACAGCGGGTCCTGTCAAGAGCCAGTAAGGTGGATGATGGCAGCTAGCGCCACGGCCTCCGCCCCGCTGGCGGCTGGCTGTAAGCGCCTGCACGGCCAGCGCTCGGCGTCTTTCGACGCAGACGCGTCGCCGCCGGGCGTGCTGCGCAGGAGGAGCGGCGCGCAGTCCTCCTCGTGGTCGTCGGGCGACACTCTTGGCGCCCTTCTCGACAGCGGCCGCCCGTCCTTCCATGGGGCGGACTCGGGCAGCGATGACGGGCGCTCGTCGGCGTCGACGCTCTCCTTCGAGGGCGGCATGCGCAGCGCCGGCGAGATGAGCGCGCTCTTCGGATCTCTGTTCAGCGTCGTTGACGCGAACGGGTCTCCGGCAAGCAGCGTCTCCAGCTCAGGGCAGACGGTGGTGAAGGAGCTGCTGGAGGAGCAGGCGGCGGCGAGCAGGCGGGCGGTTGAGCGCGCCGCCAAGCGCGACAAGCGCGAGACCGACGCGTGGAGCCCCGACGAGGACATTCTCATTCTCAAGCTCGTGCAGGCACCGCCGCCGCCTCTCCCCTCTCCCTCCCCGACCTCCTCGCCGCCGCCGCCGCCGCCTCTCCCCTCTCCCTCCCCGACCTCCTCGCCGCCGCCGCCGCCGCCGCCGCCGCCGCCGCCGCCGCCGCCGCCGCCGCCGCCGCCGCCGCCGCCGCTGCCATTCCGCCAAACCGCACGCCGCACGCATCGCCGCCGCCGCCGCCGCTTGCCAAAGCGTGCCGCCACCCGCCGCCGCCGCCGCCGCCGCCGCCGCCGCCGCCACCGCCCACACTCCCACTCCCCCACTCCCCATCTCTTCGCGCGCTGCTCCGCCCCTACCATGGCCTCCGCCTCCCGGCCTCCGCCTCCCTCGCCGCCTCGCCACCGCCGCCATCCCCGCCGCCGCCCTCCTGGCCCCTCCGGTGGCCACTTCCCCCCCTCTCCTGCCCCCCCCCCCCCTCCCCCCCTTTCCTGCCCCCCCAGCCCCCCCTTTCCTCCCCGCCCCT
>NW_005199363.1:746521-748653 GCF_000372725.1 Emiliania huxleyi CCMP1516 | reverse complement strand
GGGGGAATACGTTTTTTTTTATTCCGTTTGGCCCCCCCGGGATTCCCCCTCTTCCCCCGGAACAAGCGAACTCCGTGGTCAACACTAAAAGACACGGCCAATGGGGGACCGAGACCTAGCCGCCTGCGTTTCAGCGGGGTGGGGGACACCCGCCCGCAGAATGCAGTGTTCCTGGCACTCCGGTCGGTCCTCCCCACGTATCGGCACAGCACCCCCCCCCCCCCCCCCTTTTGCTCACGCGGTGCTCTGACTGCTCTGCCCAAGACCGTCTCCCCTTCGCTTGGGCTCCTTCCCACCTCTCACCCACGCGCACCGGGCCCTGCACTTGTAATGCCGTGGGGGGGCTCCTGCCGTTAGACGTGGAGTCGCGAGGGGCTAGCCTGGCCCTCGCCCCCACCACCTCGTGTGTGTGTGGAGGAGTTTGCCTTACCTGACCTCACCTCGCCCTTAGGTGCGGAACCGCTGGAACAGGATCGAGCGTGCCAATGCGCTGCGCGAGAAGAACGGGGACGACGCGGGCGGGTGGGGCCGCTTCCTAGACACTTCCGAGACGCCTCCTAGACACTTCCGAGACGCTTCCGAGAGACGTTTCTGAGACACCTCCGAGACACTTCCTGGACTCTTCTGAGACGTTTCTGAGACACCTCCGAGACACCTCCGAGACACTTCCGAGGCGCTTGCTCCGGGTCTGTGAACAGCGTCTCTTCACACGCACCGCGCTGTGAAACAGGTACCGCTGTCGCCGGTGCGGCCAGCCAAAGCGCGGGCATACCTGCACCGCCCTCGGGCAAGGCTCCCCCTCTGAGCTGGCGCGAGATGAGCCGAGATGAGCCGAGATGACAGCCGAGATGAGCCGAGATGAGCCGAGATGACAGCCGAGATGAGCCGAGATGAGCCGAGATGAGCCGAGATGACAGCCGAGATGACAGCCGAGATGACAGCCGAGATGACAGCCGAGATGACAGTCGAGATGACAGTCGAGATGACAGTCGAGAGAACGGGCAGAACAGGCAAGAGATCGACCGGTCAGACGGGCAGCGCCGAGTGCCACGGGAGGCTAGCGAGACACCCGCCTCTAATCATGACTCGCATCTCTTTCCATATCTCCCCGTATCTCCCCGTATCTCCCCGTATCTCCCCGTATCTCCCCGTGTCTCCCCGTGTCTCCCCGTATCTCCCCGCATCTCGAGGCCTAGAAGCGGAAGACGGCTCCGCGTATTCCAACTAGCGCGCTCGAGACGAGACGCACCCCACACGGCACGCGGCACACCGAAGTCACTCATTGCCAACTACGAAGTACCAACGAAGGAACCACTGGTTGTGAACTATGAACGAGTCTTGATTGGCCGCAGGCGAGCAAGTCCGCCGAGGTCTCCCGTCTCTCCGCTTCTCTCTCCGAGGTTCGCGCGAAGCAGGAGCCGCCGCCGCCGCCGCCGCCGCTGTCTGCAGTCCCGCCGCCGCTGCAGCTGTCGGTGGTGCTGCCGCCCGCAGCGCCGCCCGCCGCCGCGGCGGTACAGGACGCCGCAGACGGCAGCACGAGCAGAGGAGGTGGAGGAGGCTGCGGCGGGGGAGTCGCGCCCGTTGTGCCGCCGCCCCCCGCCGCCCCTCTTCTCGCTGTCGCCGCCGCCGCTGTCGCCGCCGCCGCCGCCGCCGCTGCCCCACCCGCATCTGCGCTGCAGCGGCTGCCGTCGGCGGCGGCCTTGCAGCAGCTGCCCTCTCTGCTGCAGCCGCTGCCGCCGCTGCTGTCTCCGCTGCAGCAGCTGCAGCCGCTGCAACCGCTGCAGCCGCTGCAACCGCTGCCGTCGCCGACCGCGATACGCCGTTTCCCTTCGGCGACGGCGGTCGAGCTTCCGCGGCCAAGGCAAGACCTTCCCGTCTCTACCAGAGTCGGCGCGTGTCGTCGCTCACGCACACGCAAACACACACACACAGCCACACAATCGCACGCATGCGCGCGCACACACACACACACACACACACACACACACACACACACACACACACACACACACACACACACACACACACACACACGCACGCACACACACACACACACACACACACACACACTGCCCAGCAGCGCCTGCAAAAAAGAAATCCGCCGCCCGAAGACGCGAGTCTGCCTGCAGGTG
>NW_005199363.1:734830-746380 GCF_000372725.1 Emiliania huxleyi CCMP1516 | reverse complement strand
CCGGGGGCCCCCTTTTTTAAACCCTTTTTTTGGGGGGGTGAAAAACCCAACTTTGGGGGTTTTTCTGGGAGGGACCAATTGGATTTTTTTCCCCGAAGGTTGGTTGAGAGGCCCCCCGGGGTTTCACTTTCGGCAATTGGTATTTCGAGCTTTTTTTCTTTGGGGGAACCTTGGGGGGCCCCGGCCAACCCCTTTTGTCAATGCCCCCCACCCCCCTTTGAATGAACGGGGCCCCGTGAGGAGGAGATCCAGGAGGAGGGTCCCCCGTTCCCCCCCTTCCCTTTCAGCGGGGCCGGGGGGCGGCCGCATCCCCCCCCCCCGCGGGGTCGCCCGTCTCCGTACTCGCCCCTTGTTGCCACCCCCACATCAGCACCCCTCCCCAAGACCCCCCTCCCCCCCCTTTCTCCCGCCGTTGACCCCTCGCCGTGCCTCGACGGCGGGATGTACCTGTTGGTGCGTCCATTGCCTGCCGCCCGCCGGGTTCCCCCCCCCCCCCCCCAACCCCACTCCACCCCCCCCTCCCCCAAACCCGGTACCCGCTAGCCCCCGCCGGCGCGTCTCCGTCCGTACCCCATTCCGAGATGTGCCGCGCCGCGCCTCGTGAGTTCTTCAGTATTGCCAGAGCCGTTCCGAGTAGTTCCGAAGTTCCGTCTCTAACTCTGTGATTCGGTGTCGATGTGGCCGGTTTGTATGTTGGATATTTATTTGAATCTCGATAAAACCGCGTTTTAGACGGGGCGGACGACACCAAGCGACACAACGTCAACGTACGGCTCTATCTCAATTCAACCGCGCTCGCGTCTCGGGCGGCAGCCGAGGAAAGCCTGCACCCACTGCGCACTGTGCATTTGACGGGCTGGCGACGCGCGCGCTACCGAGGAGGTCGCCCGTGGCGCGTGGGGCGTAGTCGCGAACCTGCGTCCACTTGTGTGTGTTTTGCGTTGAGAATGCCCACGCGACATATTTTTTCTGTTCACTTCGTTTTTCTGTTAATCTGTGATAATGCTTTAGTGCCCTACCCAACCCGTGTCCCGAATCCAGCCTTTGCGCGGGTGCATGGCGTCCTCCGCCCGCAAGCGCGCCCGCACCGGCGGCAGCGGCGAGGAGGACGCAGAGCCCGTGCCGGTCGCGGATGGCTTCGAGGCGCCCATCTTTGGAGCGCGCATCGTCGGCCAGGTCACCACGCTGCCGCTCGAGGGCGAGGACGGCCCTCTATCGCTCAGTCAGGTTAGCGTGGCGAGCGACCACGCGGGCGCCTGGTACGTCGCGACGAAGGACTCGCTGCTGCACGTCTCGGTGGCCGGGCGCGTGCGCCGCGTAGCAGCCTTGACGGCAAGTGAAGCCTCCTACACCGTTGCTGCTAGCCCAGACGGGAGCGCGGTGTTTGTGGCGGACTACAGCAACCACAAGATTCGGCTGGTGGAGGTGGCGACTGGCGCGGTGACGACGCTCGCGGGCAGCGGCGAGGCAGGCGACGTGGATGGCGTCGGCGAAGCGGCGGAGTTCAACAGCCCAGCCGGCATCGCCATCGGCCCAGACGGGAGCGCGCTGTTTGTGGCGGACCAATGCAACCAGAAGATCCGGCGGGTTGAGGTGGCGACTGGCGCGGTGACCACGCTCGCGGGCAGCGGCGAGGGTGGCGACGCGGATGGCGTGGGCGACGCGGCGGAGTTCTACAGCCCACTTAGCATCTCCATCAGCCCAGACGGCGGCGCGCTATTTGTGGCGGACCAATGCAACAACAAGATCCGGCGGGTGGAGGTGGCGACGGGAGAGGTGACGACGGTCGCGGGCAGTGGCGAGGATGGCGACGTGGATGGCGTGGGCGATGCGGCGCAGTTCTACGACCCAGTTGGCATCGCCATCAGCCCGGACGGCAGCGCGCTGTTTGTGGCGGACTATGAGAACAACAAGATCCGGCGGGTGGAGGTGGCGACGGGGGACTTGACGTGTTGCGTCACTGTTCACGCAAAGACACAACCCCGGGCCCAAGACTCACACTGTTCACACTATAGAGAGGGTGAAAATTGCGTTTCACCATGACTGTAGACTGAGAAGAAAGTGAAAGAACGACCTCTCTCTAAAAAGTCGTATGATTTCTAAAATTTTCTTCGCGCCTGCGGCGCGGCAGATCAGAGAAATCGGGCCGGCCTCGTGCCAGCAGCCGATTTCTATTTCGGCCAGGGAAATCAGCCAAATTTCCAGCAGCCAATTTCTAAACACCGATTTCTAAGGCAAGAGCACGCACTGTAGATGCGTGTGACCGCACGAGTGTACTAACCGACCCGCGCGGAACCCCGGCGCCGCAGCAGCGCTGCAAACCCCCTCACTGTCTCCTCAGCTGGCCGCGACGGCGAAGGTCGATCGCAGCGCCTTGAGCGCCTTGCCGGCGCGGCGCCACTCGTCGGGGGAAGCGTCCACCCGAAGCACGTGCAGCTGCCTGACGATGGATCAACCAACCAGTCAAGACGGTCGATGTATGAACTCATTCTCTCGCCCCGCGGCAGCAGCGGCCTGTCGCGCACACACGCCGAGAGGAGGACGACGAGGGAAGGGAGGCAAGCGGCGGCGAGCGTGTCGTCGCACCTATCTCCCACCGCTTTGCTTGAGCGGCGAGCCCGCCTCGCAGCAGGCGGCGGCGGCACGCAATGCCGCACTTTGTCGCCGGCAGCGCCAGGTCGTAGTCGTAAAAGACGACGCCTGTTCACGGCTCGAGGCGTGAAGAGCGTCTCTCAAGAGTTGTGCGGCTTTGGAGAGAGCGGCGCCGTCGGCGGTGCGGCGCGCGGCAGCCACCAGGTCCGCCTGAAAAAGGATGGCAGAGGAGAGGGTGGCGTGTCGCTCGAACGAGTGTCGGAAGCGTCACGGAGGCGTCACGGAGGCGTCTCGGAGGCGTCTCGGAGGCGTCTCGGAGGCGTCTCGGAGGCGTCTCGGAGGCGTCTCGGAAGCGTCTCGGAAGTGTCGCCTTCGCCAGCCCCGCCTCGAGGCCGAGGGAGGAGACGAGCTGGAGTTGCTCGGGCTTGCCGAGCTCGGCGATGCTGCTCGCGCCGGTGGGCAGCGCGCTCATCCGCACAAGCGACGCGGCGCTGCCCGTCACCGGGTCTCGCAGCCCGCCCGCGTCGGTCGAGACCCAGCCCTTGAGGACCTCGACCGAGGCGGGGCCGGAGCGGACGGTGCGGTAGGCGGTCTCCTCGGAGTACCCGTTCCCCACGATCAGCGCGCCGCTCGAATCGAACTGCGGCAGCAGCGCGTCCTGCACCACGCCGCCGCCGCTCTGCAGCAGCGCTCCGTCGGACGTGTAGAGGTCCTTGCCGCGGTCGGCCGCCGCCCGCCGAGGCCGCAGCGTCGCGGCGGAGAGGGCGGCCGCGGTCGAGAGCGCGAGGCGGCGGCGGACAACCACGCGGGCGGAGGGCAGCACCGCGGCGGGCCAGAGAAGGAGAGAGAGGCAAACACTCGCCATCGGCCGGGACCTCGGGACCTCGGGACCTGGCGCGCACTGGCACTAACACAGGTACACCGAATAAGAATTCGAGTCCGCGTTAGCTCAAAAAGAATTTACAAAAAAGAATTTTACACGCAAGGCGGTCGCACGACACGATTCACGCGACAACAGGCGAGGCGCGGGCGACGGCTTCCTCAGAAGCCGTCGCCCGCACCACAGGAGCAGTCACACCACTCCCACTCCGGCGTGGGACCCAGGACACGAGTTTGGGGTTCCGCGGCCCTGCCATTCCAACACTAATCACTATCGGAGTAATTTACCGATGTCCGTACACGCACGGCGCACGCACCGGCTCCCCCGTCCGGCTGCACAACGACGCCGCGGGCAATGCACGCCAGGTCACACCGGCGACACGGCAAATGGAGGGATGACGGGGTGAAGCTGACCATGCTGATTTGGGTGCATCATATCGGTCATCATCTCAACCAGGAACGCGATCACGTTCTCCTCGACCGGCGGGAACTCATGCACGAGTTTGCCGCCAGGGGTCACTCGGAAGCCGTCCGCTGAGAGTGAGCCGTGTACACGCTGCTCGGGCGCGCCTCGGAGCCCGAGCGCGTTGCGCACGGCGCGTTGCGCAAGGCGCGACGGTCCGCCGGAGTCTCGGGAACTGATCTCCTCTGCGAGGACCTGCATGTCGCGCAGAAGGCCTGCATGCGGCGCAGAAGGCCCGCGGGAGTCTCGTCGCGGCCCCGTGGTCCACACGAGGGCGCCGCAGGGGCACACTCTCCAGCTGATGTCGGCCACGCCACCGCATGCAGCACGCCGCACGAGCAGCTCGAGCGGGGACCCAGCTGCCGCACGCACGTGTGCCTCACTCTCCACGTCCCTCGCGCGGCGGGCTGCGAGGATGCATTCGTATGGTGGATGGAAGCTGGAAAGCTCCGTCGCCAGGAAGCTTGTGTCGATCTTCCCAGTTAGCAGGACCCCAGTCATCACGTCCGCAGGTGTCGACCAGGTCACCTGCGGTAACCTGTCCTGCGACAGCCTGTCAGCATACCTGTCGTCATGCAATAGCCTGAGTGTCACACGCGTCTCGCGATGATGAAGCAGCAGCTCCACGTCGCTCGTATACAGGTAGCGCCACGCGCGTCCAGCGTCGCCAAGCATCTCCACGGCTCGAAGTGCCCATGTCGCGTTCTCGCCCGGAAGCAGTGTGGGCCATGCGGATGAGCAACGCTCCATTGCCGCCTCGACCACGGCTGGCAAGGCGCGAGCGAACACCACGCTTGCTCGCGCCGCGACTGCCAGGCGCCGCGCAGGCAGGAAGATGAGCACGTGCAGGACGAGCTCCAGGGGCAAGGCGAGCAGCGGCATACACACATCAACGTCGGGATTTCTTTCCTCCCGGGCCCCCTCGCGCGCGGTTACACGCGGCGCTGCTTGGGTAGCCGGTGTCGTCACGAGAGCGCGCAGCAAAGGGGCCAGGGGCCAGGGCTAACATTCTTTTGGCCGCCACCCAGGCGACTCATTCACGACCTCCGCCCTGCCCCGTCGCGAACGCGTTTGCTCGGGTGTCTGCAAAAGAATGTCCACCAGTCCTGGCTCCTGGCCCTTAATCGCCTGAGATCGTGAACGAGTCGCTGTGGATGGCAGCCAAAAGAACGTTCACCATCCCCGGCCCCGACCCTTTAATCCGCAGGTCGTGAACGAGTTGCTGCGTGGGTGCGGCCAAAAGAACGTTTACCAGCCCTGGCCCCTGCGCCCTGGCCCTTAGTACGCTTAGTGTCCGGGGTCGTGAACGAGTTGCTGGGGTGGCGCCCAAAAGAACGTTCACCGTCCCTGGCCCCTGGCCCCTTTGTTTTCACAGTTTGACTTGTTACAGAATGGCGGACCGACCGGGAGCGGCCGCACATTGCTCGCTACCCCCCCTGCACAATTAAGCTCATGGCCGACCCCCCCCCCAGCAGCAGCGCTCTGCCTGTGGGGGGTGCTGGCATCTCTGTACAGACAGCAGCTGTAAGTAGCATGCGTTCCAGTGGCGAGAATTTATGGTCGGCATCAAAATCAGTGGTCTCACCGGCGGGCCCTCCTACTGCCAGCCGGGCGGTGCGGGGCACGCCAGCCTCTCTTCTACGCCTCTCGTGCCTCGCGGCGCCTCTGCTTCAAGGGGGGAAGATACGGCTCTCGCAGCCCATCATACGCCGTGGCACAGCGGGGAGCACAGCGGGCTGTACAAGATATTGTTCCCTATCTTCGCATGCTCGTCGTTGGTGATATCCGCGCGAGGTCATACGCCGCAGGCCAGCAATCACTCGATGATGAGACTACACTGATGTATAGGCGCGTGTGGTATTACAAGATAGACTCACATGGTCACAAGTGTTTAGTAAAACGCCAGCACTCGACACGACGAAGGTGTATTGGGCTCGAAGGCGCGGTGAACACAACCGCCTCGAGCGTACCGCTCAAATACGAGCCGAGGGTGGAGGGGGGGGCGGCGGCGAAGAGGCGGGAGAGCGGGGTCCAGTGCGCTCTGCTGCTGGGGGGGGGGGTCGGGGGGCCCCCCCAGCAGCAGCGCTCTGCTGCTGGGGGGGTCGGGACCCCCCCCCCAGCAGCAGCGCTCTGCTGCTGGGGGGGTCAGACCCCCCCCCCTAGCAGCAGGGATGAGCTTAGTTGTGCAGGGGGGGTAGCGAGCAGTGTGCGGCCGCTAGGGTTGCCTAACGTTAACTTTGGGCCTAACAGTTGCGCTAGTGTTGGCTGAAATCCTCAACGTTGTTCAAGTGTTCACCCCAGCCCATGCTGTTACTGTTTGTTACTGTTGTTACTGTTGTTCAGTGGTCAGCAAGCAGAAAATGGCAAAAAACCCGGGTAAAACCCGAAAATACCTGGGATTTTCCGGGTATTTTCGGGTATTACCCGCACTGGACACTAGAGATCGTCGTGGGTCACTGCCAGGCCTTCCTTACTGTTGTTCAGTCGGCCTAACGTTAGCTACTGTTGTTGGGGGGCCCCACTGTTGTTCTGTTGTTACTGTTAACACTAGCAACACTGTTCAGCTCTTAACGTAGGCAACCCTAGCGGCCGCTCCGGTGTTAGTGCCGAAAAAGAACGCACAACTCACCTCCCTTACGTGTTTGGGCTCCTCCTTCGCTGTCCCATCTCCTCCGTCGCCTAGCCTCTGCGCTGTCTGGCGAACGCCTGTATGCCATGCGCGCGGACCACGCTTGCGTGGATTGTGGATACGTGGCTGGCAGGCTGACCCGTGTGCGGGGTAACCCGCGCACGGGGAAGCTTCACGGGTTCGAGTCGTCAAACATTAAGCAGCGAAGGTGTGCCGAGGGGGGGCGGGAGGCGGTGTCGTCGTCACCCGGCGCTGCTTGCAGCACCATGGCGATGGCGCTAAAGTAAGAGGTTCCTCTTTTCCTCTCCCCCCCAGCAAGGCGCGCGATCCTCATCTCTTTCCCGCCTGGGCGGGGCGGTGGGCGGGCGCGGTGCAGTGCGGCGTGTGTGTGCGAGTGACTGCTACCAGGGACCATGGGCGTATTATTAAAACAACGAAGGCGCTCTCAAAAAAACGAATTTATGTATGTAAACAGTGGAACCAGTCGAGGAGGGGGGGGGGACGAGCGGCAAGCATTGAGGGGGACGGAAGGCGGCCAATTCGAGCGGCCTTGCGGCGACGCGTGGGGGCTGCTCCGGCCGGGCGGGCGGGCGCCTGTGTGAGGCCTGAGGCGCATGGGCGACTTCGTGGTGTAGGAGAGAGCAGGGCTGCGGGCTCACGTGGCGCACGCGTCGCCGCACGCGCCGAGCGGGCGGCGGAGAGGCAGAAGGCGGAGCGCCGCGCCAAGGCATCCTGCCACCGCGCCGCGGTCAACGGGGTGGAGGGCGGGGTCCCGGAGGAATCTTAAATAATATGGGCCACGCACGCGTTGTCACGTCTGGCGAGTATGACGGGACTCGGGAGGACCAGTTACGGGGTGTGGAGGGTGAGTTGAACAGGGGTTGTGCGCCAAGCCCTCCTGCTCGGCTCCAGCCGGTAGACAAGTCTTGTCATCAACAGAGTAGATGGATCTGACCTCGGGGCCGATGTGACCAAGCGCTGGTAGCGTGGTTTCACCTCACACCCATGGTCTCACAGTGTGCCGGCAGTCGCCGAGCAGTGTCGCTCACACAAGCCGCAGCACAAGTGACTGAGGGCCAGTGAGGGCGAGCCCATCGCTGTCACAGCTGTGGCAGCCGCACAGTAGGCTGTGTCAGCTGTGCAGAGTGTGTGAGCAGCAGAGGAGCTGCTCTCCAGGCTTCTGTCGCAAAGAGCTGCATGCCACCGAAAGCGCTGTCGAGGTTCGCCGAGCGCGGCGCAGGTTGAGGGACACCGTCACCGACGAGCGCGTTGGAGTATTCACTCCGGACAAAGACGGCCACACGCACACGAGCTGCGGTCGTGTGGCCGTCATAGCGGCGAGGCGCGGGACCGTCTGTGGCGAAGTGGGTCGCGTCCCTCGATTTTGTTCTACCCAGCATCCACACCCTTTATATACGACCCGAAAAGAAAAAATTCCGCCGTTTTAACAATTGTGAAGAATTGGACCTTCTACATGCACATGCGTGCGCGACGGCGGTGACAATTCGTCGGACCTCGGGAGAACAGGGACATCGGAGAGTGCAACTGTTCACGAAGCACTCTCTCCGATGCCGGCATGCCGGCTGGCGGGGTCCGCGCGAGCCCTGCTTCGGCACCAGCGTGGCGTGTGGGAGAGCCAGCCCGGCCTCGTCCCACACACGGCCCGGCGCCCCGCCACCCCGACGCGAGCGGGCAGACACTCGAGTCGGGAAGCTAGAGAGATCCCCTCGAGGAATCTGGGGTGAGGGTTAGTCCGACTCGTCGTCGCTCAGCACCACGCCGCGGCGGCGCGGCTTCTTGGGCTGCGAGTTGGCGGCAGGCGCCGGCTGGGACGCCTCCTCCTCCTCCTCCTCCCCCTCCTCCTCCTCCTCTTCCTCCGCCGCCGCCGCCTCCGCCTCCGTGCCCGCGGTTGCACCTCCGGCGGCGGCAGCCTCGGTCGCGGGTGCGTACGCCATGGTCTGCGCCTCCTCCATCTCCGCGTCGGAGGCGTCCCAGGCGGGCGCCGCCGTGGCGGCGGCCGTCGCTCCTGCGGCGCGGGGGAGATCTCGGCTGATCTCGGGAGATCTCGAGCGATCTCGCCGCGCCTCCGCGGCGGGCGGGGAGGCGAGGTGAGGTGGGCCCCACGTCTCTTCACACTCACGGGGGGGCAAGGGGGGGGGGGGGAAGGGGGGGCAGGCAATCCTCGCGACTCCACGTCTCCAAACAAGGCAGGAGCGCCACGGCATTCAACGTGCAAGGCCCAGTGCGCGTGGGTGAGCGGTGTGGGAGTTTGCGGCGGCGGGTGGAGGCGGGCTGGGTGGCTGCGGAGGCGAGGGCGGCGGCGGGCTTGGCGGAGACGGGCTTGGCGGAGACGGGCGGTGCGGTGCAGGCGAGGGCGGTGGAGGCGAGGGCGGGGGCGGCTCGCCCGCGTACGCCATCGTGCCGACGTCCTCCATTGCCGCATCCGAGGCGTCGAACCGCTCGCTGGCCGTCGAGGCGCGTGGCGACGCCTCGCTGTCCGAGTCGGCGCCTGTCGCGGCTCCTACGGGGTGAATCGGGGTGAATCGGCGGAGTGCATTGGGCGGGAGCGGCGAGGGAGAGAGGCGGCGTGGAGGTGGCAGGGGGAGAGGGCCAGCTGGGTGTGAGTCGCCTGGGTCGGACGGCTCCTAACTGACTCAACTGTAGTCGCGATCTCGCGTGTTTGTGAGCTCATAGCTGTGAAAAGCTCGCGCTAGGTGCCGCCCTCGCATTCGCCTTCTTGGGGCCCAGTGCTGCCTCTGACTGTCGTTGCTGTGTCTCTCCCTTGCTCGACGGCCTGTGCTTGTGCGTGTCTTTGGCCCGGGGTGATGTCTTTCGCGTGAAGACACCGACACCCTCAGGGGTTGGGAGCACGGCATTGAGAGCACAGCGCGCGAATACGAGCGGCGCAGATGCAGTGAATGCGGTCGCTGGCTGGGTCGGCGCCTTCGTCCGCCGAGACAGGGAGAGGTGTGGTGAGGGGTGGTGAGACTGCGCCGAGAAGGGAGAGGTGTGGTGAGGGGTGGTGAGAAGCCAGTGGCATACGCCACGCCCGGGAATGGTGTGAGCGAGCGTGAGAGAGACAGCGGAAGAAATGGCGAGACAGAGGCCGTGAGCGAGACAGGGAGGAGCGAGCTAGTGGGAGAGGGAGAGGAAGAGGCACCTGCGGTCGCGGGTGCGCCGGCCGGAGAGAGGGGCAGCTCGCCATCGTCCTACAGAGTCGAGTCCCGTCACTCCTCACTGCCACTCGGTGCCGCACAGCGGCGAACTCTCCTCGTCCTCCTCCTCCTCCGCCGCCTCCTCCCGCTCCGCCCCCGAAGCGGCGGCGGCGCGAGGGGAGACGGGGGACGCAGGCGGCCGCCCGCGCTTAGCGGCCGGCAGTGCCGCTCCTGTCAACCATAATTAATGGTTCACGATGAGGAACCAGCTCTCGCTTAGCGGCCGGCAGTGCCGCGCCGATCGCAGCGTCCTCGTCGGAGGAAGCCTCGTCGTCCGAAGGCGGGAGCGAGGGAGGCAGCGAGGGCGGCAGCGAGGGCGGCAGCGAGGGCGGCAGCGAGGGAGGCAGCGAGGGCGGCAGCGAGGGAGGCAGCGAGGGAGGTGCCGAAGCCTCGTCGTCCGAAGGCGGCAGAGATGGCGGCAGCGACGGCGGCAGCGACGGCGCGGACGGCTCCGATCCCGAGTCGGGAGCGTCGTCCGGGGAGAGGCGGAGCTTCTTGGCGCGGTGGAGCACCTGTCAATGAGAGGTGATGAGTAAGTACTCTCATTCCTCGGGGGAGAGGCGGAGCTCTTCTTCGGGCGGGTGGAGGACGACCTCGTTGGCGCTTCGCGGCGCGAGGTGTCCGGCGACAGCATGGTGCCTAATTAATTAATTAATTAGGAGGTAATTCATTAGTTAACGGCGCGAGGTGTCCGGCGACGGCGTGGTGCCAGTCGGGGGTGGTGCCCACGTAGCGCGGGTGCCAGTACCGCAGCAGCGCGTCCTCCTTCTCCTTCCACGCCGCCCGGCGCGGCGCCTTGCGGCGCGCAGAGCCCGAGTCAGCCGCGGCAGCGCCGTCGGCGCCGTCGGCGTCGGAGACAGCGGCAGCCTCGTCGAAGGCGTCCGCGGCCGCCTCCTCCTCCGGCAGAGGCCGCTTGTCGCCCCTCCCCTCGCGCTGCACGTAGCCTCCCTCGACGATCTGCTCGCAGTCGCTCGGCCGGATGTGGAAGAGCGCCTCGACGAAGAGGGCGGGGTTGCGGCTCGCGACCTGAGGTGTGGGGAGATGTGGGGAGATATGGGAGATCTGGGGAGATATGGGGTTGCGGCTCGCGACCTGAGGTGTGGGGAGATGTGGGGAGATCTGGGAGATCTGGGGAGATATGGGGAGATATGGGGAGATGTGGGGAGATATGGGGTTGCGGCTCGCGACCTGAGATATGGGGAGATCTGGGGAGATCTGGGGAGATATGCGGAGATATGTGGAGATATGTGGAGATATGGGGAGATGTGTGGAGATGTGTGGAGATCTGGGGAGATCTGGGGAGATCTGGGGAGGTCTGGGGAGATCTGGGGAGGTCGCAACCTCGAGGAAGCGCTTCGCGGCGAAGGCGCACGTGCCCCGCACCTCCCTGTGCTGCGGCAGCTTGGACGCGGGGCTCTGCAGTACGTCGTCGTACACCGCGAGATGCTGCAGCTCAAACAGCATCGCCTCGAGGCCGCACTGCTTGACGAGCCGCGAGAGGAACATGCACGCCGCGTGGGCCACCTCGGGCGGCAGCGTCGCAAAGTGGCGAAGCAGCGCAATGTACCGCCGGATGACCTGCCGGTCCGAGAGATGGGGAGGTCTGGGGAGAGATGGGGAGAGATGGGGAGAGATGTACCGCCGGATGACCTGCCGGTCCGAGGCGAACTGGAAGAGCTCATGCTCAAAGTCGAGAGCCACCTCCTCCACCACCTCCCGCCCCTCCTCGTCCTCGTCGTCTGCGCCATCGCCCTCGGCGTGAGCGCTCGGTG
>NW_005199363.1:733952-734730 GCF_000372725.1 Emiliania huxleyi CCMP1516 | reverse complement strand
TCGCGACTCCACGTCTCCAAACAAGGCAGGAGCGCCACGGCATTCAACGTGCAAGGCCCAGTGCGCGTGGGTGAGCGGTGTGGGAGTTTGCGGCGGCGGGTGGAGGCGGGCTGGGTGGCTGCGGAGGCGAGGGCGGCGGCGGGCTTGGCGGAGACGGGCTTGGCGGAGACGGGCGGTGCGGTGCAGGCGAGGGCGGTGGAGGCGAGGGCGGGGGCGGCTCGCCCGCGTACGCCATCGTGCCGACGTCCTCCATTGCCGCATCCGAGGCGTCGAACCGCTCGCTGGCCGTCGAGGCGCGTGGCGACGCCTCGCTGTCCGAGTCGGCGCCTGTCGCGGCTCCTACGGGGTGAATCGGGGTGAATCGGCGGAGTGCATTGGGCGGGAGCGGCGAGGGAGAGAGGCGGCGTGGAGGTGGCAGGGGGAGAGGGCCAGCTGGGTGTGAGTCGCCTGGGTCGGACGGCTCCTAACTGACTCAACTGTAGTCGCGATCTCGCGTGTTTGTGAGCTCATAGCTGTGAAAAGCTCGCGCTAGGTGCCGCCCTCGCATTCGCCTTCTTGGGGCCCAGTGCTGCCTCTGACTGTCGTTGCTGTGTCTCTCCCTTGCTCGACGGCCTGTGCTTGTGCGTGTCTTTGGCCCGGGGTGATGTCTTTCGCGTGAAGACACCGACACCCTCAGGGGTTGGGAGCACGGCATTGAGAGCACAGCGCGCGAATACGAGCGGCGCAGATGCAGTGAATGCGGTCGCTGGCTGGGTCGGCGCCTTCGTCCGCCGAGACA
>NW_005199363.1:732513-733695 GCF_000372725.1 Emiliania huxleyi CCMP1516 | reverse complement strand
CGGCGGCGAGGAGGCGGCGCAGCCGAGTCGCGTCGCGAGCCACCGCTCGGGCCTGCTGGCAGCCTGCTGCGGACCCTGTGGCACCCGCCGGCCACGAGTGGAGCCGGGAGGAGGCCACGGGGGCGCTGCAAAGGCGGCGGCGGCGGCCATCCTGCGGCGTGTCGCGCCAGACGAGTGGGGGGTACATAGTGTGTGATTGATGTGTCTCGCGCCTTGCGGGGGGGGAGCGGAAAGGAGGAACCTCTTCCCAAGAGCACCACTCTTGGAGCGCCGCCACTACCACTAGCGCCGCCACTACCACTAGTGGGCACCATTGAGGTCAACATGCCGCTTTCGCGCAGCGCGGGGATGCTGCTGCTGCCCGTCGGCTGCTTCTGCGGCGCCTCTGGCTTGCTGTTGATGAAGGCGGCCGGCGACAGCAGTCCGGACCTCCCACCGTGGCTCCAAAGTGGATTGCGGGGTTCGTGCTGCTCGGCATCCTTGCAACGGTCGTCGAGGTGGCGGTCCTCGGGGTCCTGCCGCTCTCGGTCGTCGCGCCCTTCGCTGGCCTGACCATCGCGTTCTCGTTGCTCCTGGCTGCCAGCGGCCTGCTCACCTCTCCAGCAGAGAGGCTGGAGCGCGCGGACCTCGCGTGCATCGCTTTGGTTCTGCTGGGCGTGACTCTCGTATCCACATTCGGCCCGCACGAGGAGAGCGCGCCTTCGCTGCCCGCACTCCTGGCGGCGTATACGCGCCCGCGCTTTGCGCTCTTTGCTGCCGCTGCCTTGATCACCGCGGCTCTCGTTCTCTCCAAGAGCGTCTGCGGAGTCAGCGACAAGTCCTCGGTGTTGCCGCTGATCTCCGCCTTCGCCGCGGCGGCCACTGGCTGCATCTCCCAACTGATGCTTAAGGTCGTCTCGACCACCGCCTCTGCCTTCCCCGCGACTGCCGTGCCACTCGCGCTGGCGCTCCTCGGCCTCTGCGTCTCGGCGCCGCTGCACCTGACCCTCCTCAACCGTACTCTCGTCGGTGCGGCTGTGGCGCTCGCCGTGCCGGCCTACCAGTTCTTGCTCATCGTGTGCACCACGTCGGCCGGCGGCGTCCTGCTCGACGAGTTTGAGTCTCTGTCTTCGGGGGACCTCTGGGCATACGCGTGCGGGGTGGTCACTGCGACGGTCGGGCTCGTCGGTCTCTCGTACTTCA
>NW_005199363.1:653898-732413 GCF_000372725.1 Emiliania huxleyi CCMP1516 | reverse complement strand
GGGGGGGGGGGGGGGTGCTCCTTGTCGCCGAACTGCGACTTGACGCGGAAGAGGCCGCCGAAGTTGCCGTGGCGGGACTCAAGGCTCATCGCCTGCGTCCGCCGCTCCGCCTGCCGCTGCTCGAGCAGCGTCGAGAGACCGCCTGGCCGCGGCGCCGTCGTCCGCCGCCCAAGGCCCGTCGTCGCATCTGCCGCGGCCGCGCGGCCGGCGCCGCCCCTTCCCGGCGGGGTGGTGTCGTCGCTGGCAGCGGCGGCGGCGGCAGCGGCGGCGGCGGCGGCGGCGGCGGCGGCGGCGGCGGCGCTCTTGCGGGCCGCCTCCTCCGACTCTTGCCCGAACACGGCCTGCGGCGTGGTGGCGGCGAGGGCGTAGTGGAGCAGCTCGAGCAGGTTCAGGTTCCAGGCGCGGAAGGCCTCGGACTCGTCAATCTGCTGCAGCATGTACACGACCAGCTCGAGCCCGTGCTCCGCCTCGAGAGTGGTGAGCAGGCGCCGGAGAGTCTCGACGTCCGCCGCAGCGGCCGCCTGCGCGGCGCCCGGGGGAGGCGGAGGCGCGTCGGGCGCGCGGGTGTGGAGCAGGTTGACGAGGAGGGCGACGACGAGCTCGATGATCATCTGGTCCTCCTCGGGCCTCTCCTCCTCCTCAGTGGCGAGCGGGCGGGCGATGAGTGCGACCAGCGCGCGCAGGTTCGCCGCGTCGTCGGCGAATGCCTTTGTGTACGCGCGGTGGTAGGTCTTGAGCTCGTCGAGGTGGGCGCCGACGATCGGGTCCGGCGACTTGCGCTCCTTCAGCATGTCCTCCATCCGGATGCCGAGCTGCTCCGGCTTCATCGTCAGCTTGACGACGACCTTGAGCGCCGAAAAGACGAGCTGCGGGTCGGTGCCGTTGGCGCGCAGGATGGGGAGGAGGTGGGTCTGCAGCACGCGCCACTGGCCCAGCGCGCGGTGGCACGCCATCACGTGCGGGTCGTCGCGCCGCAGGTATCGCTGCATGTCGCTCAGGCACTCGCTCGCCTCGGCGCCGATCATGTACTCATCGCCCCCGTCGCCGCCGTTGGCGAGGCCGAGGCCGGAGATGATGAGGAGGAGCTCCTCCTCGTCCGCGGGGTCGAGGCCCGTCGAGCTCATGGGGGGGGGGGTGGGGGCAGCGGTGGGGAAGCAGCGGCGCGCGCCGACGCCCAACCGCGATCGCGAACTGGCGCCAAAGCTCGGGGTGTGAATGTCCCACGGGCTGAATGTCCCACCCCCCCCGCGCGAGGGCCTTCTAGGCCCGCGGGTAGTCTCACCCCATCCCCAGGGCCTCCAGGGCTCGCACCTCAACCTCTCACAGACCAGCGCACAGCGCCATAGGACGTACTTTCTTCTCAATAACAAGGCTGTGAACAACTGCCGCTGCCTGCTTCTGCACCGCTGATGCCTACATACATACATGCTCCCTCTGTTGCGGTTGCTGCCATAGCTGCTGCGGCCGCACCACCCGGCGAGGCCATCCTCGCGCGCACGGTGTTATTGCGTTCGGACGGATTCGCCCTCGTCCCCGCCCTAGCTCTGCCCGCGCGAAAATTTGGAGACGTGAAGACCGGGTGCGAGGCAGATCATGTTGCCGGCATAGCTCTGCCCGCGCGCAACGCGCAGCATGTCGCGATTAACTGAGTTGCTCCAGAAGCGGCGTCCACCGATTGCCATTCGCTGTCGCTTGGGCGACTCGGAAGCCGATGAGCCCGGTGACGGCGGCGGCGATGTGTCGATCAAGTCTGGCAAGTCATCGTAGTCATCGGCGGGGACGATGCGCGCGTACTGCGGAGAACTGGAGCGCTGCCAGAGCTTGTACAAAGTGACGGCAAGCAGGACCAGGCCTGCGACTGCGTAGATGCTCCACATGTATGTGTGGGGTCGGGCTCGCTCGGGCCTCGGCGAAGAAGTCTCCTTAGCGCTTGGCTGCGTGACTAGTTTTCATAGTGAAAACCGGCGATTTCGAAGCGCCCGTGGCGGTTCGCGAGAAGGAGGGAGAGCGTTTCAGGGGGCTCACGGCAAGGACACCGACCGAGGGGGGGGTCGGTCGTCACACCTCCCGCCGCCGAGAGAGCGACCGACCGGAGGGGGGGTCCGGTCCACCTCGGGGGCAGACCACCGACCGGCGGGGGGGTCCCCACGAAGTAGGGGGGGTGGGTACAAAGTGACGCTCGTATAATCACGCTGTAGACCGAGCAAGCCTCTACGCAGCGCACAAGCGCCACTCTCGTCCTCTCATGGGCTGGTTCGACGACAACCACTGGGCCGGCGAGGCCTACGACTTCGGCGCCGGCTACATGGCACAGGCGGGCTTCACCGATGCGTACGGCGGCCCTTCGTCATCGATGCAGCGCCTCGCCGCGTCCCTCCATCGTGGTGCTCCGCGCGGAGGCGGAGGATCGCGCGGAGGCGGAGCATCGCGCGGCGGTGCATCGCGCGGCGGCGGCGGCGGCGGAGGCGGCGGCGGCGGCGGAGCGCCGCGCGGCGGCGGCGGCGGCGGCTTCTGCGCTTGTGGATCGTCCGCGGCGAAGGCGTGCACGCTGCAAATGTGCGGCAACTGCTGCACCGGCTGCCCTCGGCACCCTCAGTCGAAGGGCAAGGCCGCGGCGTCCAGCGCGCCGGCGCCAAAGCTGCCTGTCTCGTCCAACCCGCCGCCCTCGACGAACGCGGCCATGACGGGTCGCCCAGCGGCGGCTGTGCTGGCAGTGATCGCTCCGGCGCCGAGCGCTGCCGGCGCATCCATGTCCACCCCGCGCTTTGCGGCCTCCTCGGTGGCGCCGTCGCAATTCGCGGTCGCGGCGACGGCGCGTGCGCACGCGGCAGCGAGCGCGCCGCCCCCCGCCACGGCCGCCCCCCCACCCCAGGGCAGGGTACCCGTGCCGGCAGGCGCGCCGGCCCCGGTGCGAAGGGCGCCGGCGGCCGCGCCCAAGGCGCCCAAGGCGGCCGTCGCCGGCGGCGGGTGCGGCCCGTTCCTCGCGCAATGGGAGACGCGGCCGACCGTCGTCGAGTACGCCAAGTCTGGCCGCTCCACATGCAAGGCGTGCCACCTCCCGATCGACAAGTGCGCATCGGGACGGAGGGGCTCGGCGAGACGGCTTACGGCGGCGAGTTCATGATGACGTCGTGGAAGCACGTCGGGTGCCAGCCGCGCTCGCGCAACGGGGGCAACACGCTGTACGGCAAGGCGGCGCTGCGTTCAGGCGACAGGGCGTACGTCGACGCCTGGGCGCGCGGCGACCGGTCGGCGATGGACGCACACCTGGCGCGCGCGCGGCGGGCGGCGGCCGACGCGGAGGCCGCCGCCGAGCGGGCCCGGGAGGAGGAGAGGGCGGCCAAGGAGAGGGCGAGGGCCGAGAAGGCGGCGGCCAAGGCGGCGGAGAAGGAGGTGGCAAGGGCGGCCAAGGCGGCTGAGAGGGAGGCGGCGAAGGCGGCGAAGGCGGCGGCCAAGGAGGCGGAGAAGGAGGCGGCCAAGGGGGCGAAGGCGGCGGCGAAGGCGGCGGCGAAGGAGGCGGCAAAGGTGGCGGAGGTGGCGGCCAAGGCGGCGGGGACGGCGGCCGGGAAGGAGGCGGCCAAGGCGGCGAGGGCGGCCGTGGCGTTGGACGCCGCCAAGCCGGCCAAGCGTCCCCGCGACGCTGACGCCGGCGACGGCGTGGCGGGCGACGCCTCTTGTGTCGAGGAGGAGGAGGAGGAGGAGGAGGAGATGGAGGAGGAGGAGGAGGAGGAGGAGGAGGAGGAGTTCGAGGTCGAGGCCCTGCTCGAGGCCAAGGGCTCGGGCCGAGGCCTCAAGTACCTGGTCAAGTGGCTGGGGTACGACGGACCCGACGACAACACGTGGGAGCCAGCCAAGCAGCTCCCCGCCGGGATGGTCGCCGAGTTCGAGGCGGCGCGCGCCGCGCCGCCCTCGGCCAAGCGGGCGAGGGTGCGCGCCGCGCCGCCGCAGGCGGCGGCTGTTGCCGGCGGCGGCGACGAGGAGGACGACGAGGAGATGACGGTTGGCGAGACGGCGGCGCGGGCGGAGCTCAAGGCCGAGGCCGATGCGGCCGCCGTGGGCAAGCTGACCGTGCCGAAGCTCAAGGAGGCACTGCTGCAGCGCGGCCTCGAGGCCACCGGCCTGAAGGCGGTGCTGGCGGCGCGGCTGCTCGAGGCCCTGGGATCGGAGTGACGAGGGAGAATGTGGACTCGTGGGACATGAGTGACGCGGTCGACGGACGGGGGGCTTGAAGCTAAGAATATTTTATTTACCCTCCGTACTTTCTACCCGGCTTTACATCCGCGTCTCGAAGAAGAAAACAGAAATTCGGCTAAATGCGGCTGCGCGCGGCAGCGCCGCCGAGAGCGGGCGGAGCGCGTGCATAGACCGTTTTTATGGCGCGTTGAACCGTTGTGGCAATCCCGGCCATAAAAAACAAAATTGGCGCACGAGCGGTCGCACCCGATGGCCATCGTGGTTGGCATGACGCTTCTGCTTGAGGAGATTGTCTGTTTTCTTTCTTTTCTTCCCAACATAGAAGGCGTTGTGTGCCGTCGCGGACCGTGCGTCTCATGTCGGGCGTGCCGCCGGTGAAGAGGTTGCACATGTCGGCGCTGCGATGCTTCATGAGCACGCGGTTGGCGAGGCGGCGGATCGCGGCGGGAATGCCGATGGGACGGGTGCCGGTGAGGTTGCCGTCGTCGTCTCTCTTCTCGATGCCGAGGAGGTTGAGGTCGCCCCAAATCTTTGTGGCCGACTCGTGCACCTCGCCGCGGTTGATGGAGGCGACGATGTCGAAGAGCACTTCCCTCGTGTGACGTGTCCGCCCCGCAAGTAAAAAAAAGAAGAAGGTCGGGGTTTCCTCCGTGCACTGACGGTCGGCCGCCAGAAAACACGCCTCCGTGGCTCGGGTTACACCAATCCTCGCTACCCAACGCGGCCAAAGGATATCCACCTCGAGAACCTCGAGAACCTCGAGGGGTTTCCTGCCGGGGGCCCTCTGCCCGCCGCTGCTGCCTTCGCGGAGTCGGCGAATCCTGGTTTGGCCATCAATGGGCGATGTGCGTACAGCGGCCTTCTCTTTCACATCCCCGTCGCCCGTACCGACCCACCTCGCGTGCGCACAGGCCATGCCACTCCTGCAGTGCGTGGAGGAGAAGCAGCACATGCGAGGTGCGCTGTCGCTGCCCGAGTGCCCTCTCCGATGCAGCTGCACCCCCACCCAGTGGGTGCTGACGGCGGCCGTGTGCCCCGATTTTGTGCGTGCTGACGGCGGCCGTGTTCCCTCCGCAGTGCTCAAAATGATCCAGAACGGCGCCGATCCCAACGGGAATTATCTCGGCGTCTCGCCGCTCAGCATGGCCGTCGAAGGGCTGGACGTTGACATGGCGCCGACGTTTTCTCTCCTCTCCCCACCCCCCCACCCTCACTCCACGCCGCTCGCTGCCCGCCACCAAGCTTGCCCACCGACTCCGCACCAACACACACCAGACACCCACGCTGTCCCACGCACGCTGTCCCTCGCCTGCCACTCGCTCTCGCCTACTCCACACCCTCGCCCGCCCAACCCTCACCACGGCCGCCCGTGCGGCAGGTGGCGCTGCTGATCGAGTGGAAGGCGGACCCGCTGATGACGCACCGCATGCAGGCCCCCTCCGCGCTCGACCTCGCGGAGAAGCTTGCCAAGGACGGCAGCGCCACGCAACAGGCGCCACGCTAGCACACGCCCTGTAGATCCGGACATGTGCTCCGTCGCGCACACTCGACATGCTCCAACCGCGTGCGTCGCTCCTGTGTCGCACGCTGCCAGTCGTCGATCTTAGTAGCTGCTAGCTGAGCACAGTCACTCTACCTACATAACTACTTTGCGCGAGCTGCACGTGGCGCCTTCACACAAAAACACAACCCCGGACCCAAGACGCACAAGCACAGACAGTCGAGAAACAGCAACGGCAGTCAGAAGTCAGCTCTGGGTCCCAGGAAGGCGAGCGCGAGGACGGCCTCTAGTGCGAGCTCTCTAGCTATTGAGCTCATACGCACCGCAGGCAGATAGATCGCCACCAGGATCCACCCCGTTCACGGCGCGTCGCTCCTGTGTGGCCGTCTCTACGCCTCGCTAGCGTCCCGCCCCAAACCGCCTGGCGGTGGTGCCCAGTCGCTGGGCAGAGACTGTGTCCACCTCTCTCACTACACCCATGCCGCCTGCTGTCCACTTTCTGGGCACAGACTGTGCCTTCTTCGCCTCCAGCTACCTGGCTACCTAGTTCTTCATGGTCGCACGCACACTCACACGCCCACCCCTCACCCGCGAGCCCGGGGCACCGGCCCCCGCACTTCGAAGGCCGCGCCAGCTCCTATCTTTAGACGGGCCAGGCGCGAGGGTCGCCCGGCCCTTTTCCCACCGCCCTGGGTCCCTTGCCTCGCCTTGCCTCACCTTTCCTCACCCTACCGCAGGCGCCCGCTGCAGAGATGGTCCAGCTGATGACTGACCCAGAGGTGGTCAAGGCGCGCCGACAGAAGAGAACCGCGGCCGAGCCGCCGCGGGCGTGGACGGCGTCTCTTCACAGCCGGCAGCTGTGAACAGGCGCGGCTCAAGTCGATCGAGTCGATGCTCCTTGAGCAGCAGGCGGCGGACCAGAAAAAGGCGCGGGTCGTCGTCTCTGTCTCCTTCCTAGACCTTTCCCGGACCGTTCCCGGACCTTTCCTGGACCGTTCCCGGACCATTCCCGGACCATTCCTGGACCTTTCAGGCGCGGGTCTTCGTCTTTGTCGCTTGCGTGAGCGCCGCCGCGCTAACCATCTTTTACAAGTACGTCGTCGCCGCCATCCCCAACGAAGGCCCTCACGGCGGCGACTTGTAGTCTCGCGGGCAGCCTCGGGTCTTCGTGGGAGGCGGAGAAGCAGAGAGGCGCTTCGTACCGACCCAGCCGGGAGAGCTATGAGGGGCGCGGCTCCCCGTGTCTGGACAAGAAATGGGAAGGGCATTGTACGAGTGTGTGTGTGGTGGGGGGGGGGGTGTACCATTGGAGGGGACGACCATGGGGGGCTGCGCGACGGCAGAGATGTTACTTTATACTTATTACCAGGACCGAGCGTTCCTCGTGGTGCTGCTGCTGGTGGCGGCACTTTGGAGCACTTGGAGTGCAGTCATTAACCTCACATCCAGGGCCGGGGAGCTAAGATGTAATCTCTCTCTCAAGATGTAAGAAGCGCACCCAGCGGGCCGGATGATCGATATCGGGTTACGGGCAGGGAAAGGGCCGTTTAAAGTAAACACCGGTGGACGGGTCTCCGAGGGTTTCCCCTAGCGGTAGCGGCGGAGCGCCCCCTCTACTCGGGGCTAGTAGACACCAGACACTAGCACCTTAAAGTGCAGTCAGTATGTATGTATGTAGTAAGGTGAAGAACAGTCAGGCTCGGACTGGACACCAACGCGGTATGGGTGGAGTCAGTAACCTCACATCGAGAGCTGAGCACACTGCGTTGGGAAGAGGCACGAGGAGGGCGGCGACCTCAACCGACTATGGAGGACCAGTCGCCAGACGACGCAGGGCAGACGACGGTGAGGCGGAGCAGGCGCGCAGGGCGAGACGAGGGAGGGAGCAGGACGTTGCGGAGATCAGCAGGAGGATGTACGAAGAGATTAGGAGCAGCAGGGACCCGAGGGACCATGTGGAAGACGGCTAGTGCTAGTCCCCCATCGGGAGGACGACCCCGGCTAGTCGCCGACCACACCCACAAAGAACCCTGCACAAAGATCGCAAGGGCGGGGACCTGTTCCTTTTTACCCATCTCCTAGTAGAGCTGTCCGTTTTATTTATTTATTTACACCGCGTTTTCTCCTTCTCCGCGCTCCTCCAGCGTGCAGCGAGCACGGTTTCCGGACAAACGCACGTGTATATGCCGCACGGCGACTTCTCCGACTTGTCTGCGCTCGTCCACTTCGCGCTCGGCGGAATCATGTGCGCACGGCCCGAGCTTCTCTACCAGCCGTTCCCGCCAAACGCGATCTTGCGTCCTTTCTTCGACGCGCCGCCGGAAGTCGAGAGGCCGCTGTCCGCCGAGATGGAGGTCATGCTGCGATTCTGTGGCGGCTTCGCCATCATACTGGGCTGCGCGCTCTTCACAGTCAGGCGCGCTGCGCACAACAGCACAGCGACACTCAAAAACGTCAGGCCGCGGATCGCGCTGTGCAGGTGGAACACGCTCAACGGAAAGCTGACCGGCCTCGGCTTCTGCGGTGCGGGCGCGAACCTGGCACACGCCACCTTCGCCGTCCTCGATCACGAGGCGCGATCTCGGCTCGACCTCGGCTACATCTCAGCTAGAGCTCGGGTAGATCTCGGCTACACCTCGGCTGGATGTCTGGGCGGGGTTATGTCTGCAGGTGCTGGTCCCGCGGCCCTTTTACCTCGTCGCCGCCTGGCTCGCCCTTACCGGCGTCAAGCTCATGTTCTTCGCCAACCCGATGCTCAAGACGGTGCCGGCGACGAAGTACGCCTGAAGTGCGCCTCAAGCCTGCTGGTGGGGCAGTTCCACGGCAGCCGATGTCGATCCGGCGGGGCCAAACTCCCGGCCGTCCGCGGCGCGAGACACACACACGTCAACCACACACCCAGCTACCCAGCCAGCCACGGCAAGTTGGCATGATTAATCCTGGTTGGCGTCTCGTAAGCGAGCTCTCGCTCGTTTGGTTGTCGTTTCTCCATCTCGCGCGCTCGCGTGCGCTCGCCCCCATCCGCTATGATTCTCGCCCCCTTCCCTGAATGTTGCAAACCAAGGCTTTGCGGTTGTAAACAAAGGGCGCTTCCAAGAGAGAAGAATCGGCGAAACGACAGTCAGGCTCGGAGAGAATGACTGTCGTTGAGAAGACTGGAGCACTTGCCACTGGACTCTGCTCTCTGGAGAGTGGAGCGGTCTCGAGTGGTGCTCGAGGAGTGGTGGGGACCACACGCGCGCGGCACAAGGCCCCTCCACCTCTCCTGATTCACGGACCACCTTTAATTGAGAAGAAAATATTTATTCTTGGCGCTGCGCGCTGGCCGCTGGTCTATGAGAGGTCGAATTGCCGGTCGAGGTGCGAGCGAGCCCCCATCTGTAACCGCCGATCCATGGCACGCGTAGCTATGACAGGGACCGCGGCCGCGGACCCGGTGGCGGACGGGGCTGGTGCGCAAGCGCCGGCCACCGTCGTGCCGCCGGGGATGCGCAGCGGACGCTGGAATGGCTCCGATCGCGTGCAACTGGAGGACGCGGTGATGGTCGCAAGGATCGCAGGTGCGTCGCAGGTCAGGCTGATAAGGCCTGGCTACGCGACCATCGAGATCGACCTGAAGCACGAGAAGGCCGCGGGCGACCGCGCGTCGGTGCAGGCGGCGGAGCGCTCGTACGTCGAGCGCACCGCGCCAAAGAAGAAGGAGCTCACCAAGGAGCAGCTCGCGGCTCGGGCCGCGGCACGCAAGGCCAAGAAGGCCCGGCAGAAGGCGCGCCGGGCGAAGGAGGCTGGCGAGCGCGCCGCGAGCGAGGCCGAGCGCGCGGAGGCCCCGCGGGCGCAGCTGCGCGAGAACATCCAGTACGTGATGGCCGGGCTGCGGACTGCAGCTGCGCAGACGCGCAGCCAGGCCGGGTCCAAAATAGAGGTCGAATATTCGCTGCCCCCGGAGAGGGACGACGGATATCGGCGCGGCCCCAGCAAGGTGTACGCCAAGGTTCCCCAGGGGACCGTGGCGACGACCGTCGCCTCGGACTGGCTCGCAACCGAGCTGGCCGAGTATGGAGAGATAGATGCGGCATGCCGCGACAGATTCGTCATGCACCTGATGACGGCCGCCGGCGCCTCGGCGCCGGCCGACGCCGTGTTCAGGTTCACAGCCGGCGAGCCGATGCAGACCTCTCGCCCGATCTCCGCGTCGGGCGAGGACGACGACGAGGACACCGGCTCCGAGGAGTATTCCGACGACAGGGCGTCCGACCGCTAGCTGGCTTCAACCATATCTTACCCTTTCTGCCCCCCCCCTCCTCCGACCCTTCTTGGTGTTTCTGAACACGTAGTCGTCCACGCTGTGGGGGTTGTGTGTGGGTCCTGTGTCTGGGAGGGAGGGAGTGGGGTGCAGGTTGCTCACCCACGGCACCGGGCCGGTGCTTGCACTTTGAATGCCGTGGGGCTCCTGCCCGTGTCCGGGCGTGGAGATGCGAGGGTCGCCCCCCCTTGCCCCACCACTTTGTGTGTGTGGAGACGTTTACCTTACCTTACCTTACCTCCAGCGAGCAGCGTCCAGGGCTCCCTGGTGCCTGGAGTTCACAGACCTTGTTATTGAGAAGAAAATACCTCCTATAGCGCTGCGCGCTGGTCTATGAGAGGTTGAGGTGCGAGCCCTGGAGGCCCTGGGAATGAGGGGAGACTACCCACAGGCCTATATTCACAGCAAACGAATGCGGGTGTGGGAACGGAAGTGGAGCCCGCCCCTTTCCGAGCGAAGTCGTAACTTGTGGACGCGCTTGACCCCAATGGGCAAGGCCGCGTCCAAAGAGCGCGTCGCGGCCGCCGCGTGCGAGGAGCGGCAGCTGGTGGCCCGCGGATCGCCAGTCCCGGCCGACCAGGAAGGGCGGGCGCCGGGCGGGGCCTCTCCGCCGGGCGGCTCCTCGGCGCCGGCGCCTATTCCCGCCTTTGTCATGTGCGACTTTGTGGCACTGCCCGAGAGCGGGGAGCTGTCGGTGCAGCGCGGAACGTTTGTCGACGTGCTGCTTGACGACGAGCCAGTGCCGCCCGAGGGCTGGTGCCTCTGCCGCGTGAGCCGTGAGGGCGCCGCCGACGCGCCACCGAGCGGACGCCGCTCTGGGCTGGTGCCCTGGTCGCACATCGTTTCGGCGGCGCACGCGGAGATTGAGGCGCAATGTGGCCGCGTCTCAACGCCGTGCACCGCCTCCCACCTTGGCTCTGCCCTCGACCCCGCGTCAGTGTCGCGGCGCTCCCCGTCCCTCATGCGTTCCGGACGGCCTCCTCCGGCGGTGGCTTCGGTTGGCGCGCCGGCGGCTGCGGCTGGCTCGGACGACACCCTCCCCGGGCCTCCCGTGCGGCGAGGTTCAGACTCGGCCAGCGGCTCGGTTCCAAAATCACGCTCCGTGCCAGTGCGCCGCACCAGCCAGGGCTTTGGAGTCGACGTCAACGAGCGCAACATAATCGTGCGTATCGTGCCTGGCTCAGCGGCCGACGAGGATGCGCGGCTCGAAGTCGTAGATGCTAGCGTCGCGCGCGGTTAGAGAGGATGGATCCGGACACTCGAACACGCTGCATCCATGGCCGTCGCCACACCGTGCTCACACGAGGCGGCACCGTTGACCGTCGCACTGACGGCGCTGCCACTCCTGGCTTCACCACCTAGGCTCGCCGTCGGCGACGTGGTCCTCTCGGTCGACGGCGAGCTGCTGGGCGGGAAGTGGCTGCCGCAGCTGTTGGCCACGCTCCCCAAGCGCGAGACGCACACTTTCGTCGTCGTCGGTGGCCGCCTCCGCGCCCACTCCTTCTCCAAGCCAGCGCGGCGCGGCCGCAGGCTGTTTGGTGGGTCCGGCTTTGGATCGGGCTTCCACCGGCCCTTTGGCAGCGGTGGTGGCGGCGGCGGCAGTCCTCGGCCGAGCGCTGAGGCGGAGGAGCCAGAGTTCGACGTGCACGATACCCTCCACCTCTCCAACATCTATGCGCTCAAGTCGTGGGCGATCGGCGACCTCGACGACAAGAGCCGCAAGGCGCCCAACAGAGAGGAGCCGGGATGACGTGAACCAGCCGAGCGGACCAAGACCCGCAGCTAGATGACGAGAGGCAGCACGACCGCGATAAGCGGAGATTCATTAGCGGACCCACAGAGCCCCGGAGACGAGCGTAGGTTCCTCCATCTCCAGCACTGGGTCCTCGCCCTTCTCTCTCTCTCTCTCACGACCCCGTCTCGGAGCGCCAGGCGTCCTCGCACCTGTACGTTTCCTTCGAGGGCCGAGAGGTGCCCGTCGACGACGCGTCCGCCGCCTCGGCGCGCACCAATGGCGCCACCCGCGGCGGCCGTCTCTGCGCTCCGTCCGAGGTCATCGCCGCAGCGTCGAGGTTTGGAGTGGCTCCGGCCGCCACGTGCGAGGGCGTCGTGGCCTCCGACGCAAAGCTGCAGGTCTTTGCCTCGCTCAACTCGGCCAAGGGCGGCGGGGCGGCTCCTGTCCACGCATTGCTGATTGTGGCGCCACAGAACGACTTGGTGCCGCCGGGGGGCGCGCTAGCTGGCGCCATCGACGGGGTCGAGGCGCCCCTTTTACCCTCTCTGCACACCCCACGCTCGCCGTCGCAACGTCGCCCTATCACCTGCGATGCCTCGCTGGCCCACCAACCCGTCTCAGGCGGTCGTCGCGCGAGAGATGGGCGAGGCGGCGCCGCGCAGTGCGGAGGATGTCCTTGGCCGCATCAACGCGTTTCGCCGCTCCGCCTCGTTCGACCTCGTCCTCCTCTCCCTTTGCCAGCGCCAGCCGGGCAGCGGCAGCCGGTGGCCGGAGCACTGCATCGAGGGCACGCACGGGGCCGACGTCGCACAAGGCAATTTGCGAGCCACCGCTCAGCTCCCGCCCCGTGCCATCCAGACGACATAACATCCTAATGCCTTTTGCTTGCTGCTCCCCTCCGACAGGCCTCGAGCGGAGTGGTGGCGAAGTCGAGGTGGCAACGCCGTCCTCCTCGTCCTTCGCGCACACGCGGCGCTGCTTCCGGGCGGTGCTGCAGCAGCTGCGGGCGCATTGCGTCACGCATGTGTGGCTTTGCGGCCTCGCGCCGGATGGGGCGGTGGCGGCGGCAGCGCTGCACGCCGCGGAGGCGGGCTATGCCGCACGCATCCTCGCCGATTGCACCCGCTTGTGCGGGCTCGCAATGCACGGACACACGGACGCACGGCTACTCGATCCGCTCTCGATCCACCTCGTTGAGTCGGCTGCGGCCGGCGCGCTGCTACAGCACAGTTCCATCGACGACGTCCGTGCCGTAGCCACAAAGGCGCCCGAGGCAAGCCGATTAGTCTCTCTGCTCGAGGAGGCAGGGGAAGGCGAGGAGGCAGCGGTTGGCTCGTCCCCGCACTCGACGCTTCGGCTCGCCTCCGAGCGGTGTGCGCCTTCGGCGGACGGCGCGGGGCTCTGCTACAGGAACTCAACACGTAGATGTGCACGCGCTCGCTGCGAGCTAACGACGACAAACTATTAGCTGCACTCCGTCACACCCATACTGCACAGCATGTGGTTTGACCCCCTGTGCTCGTTCAGCGGGCGCCGCAGGCTGTGCAGATGCCACACCTTCATGTCCGCCGTCTCCGCAACGTAGGATTGGGGGCGACACCGTGCCTCCGTGGGTCATGGCGCAGATCCAGAGGCGCGCGGCGCGGAGGTGCGTGCAGTCGGCGGAACGCGCGGACGGGAGCGCGGCCTGCCCGTCGATGGACCAGTCGAGCACGTCGGCTCCGTCGCCGGCGCTTCGATCTCCGAGTGGCAGCGAAACGGCCGGCGACCTAGATATCGAATACCCACCCTTGCATCTCACTTGTCCACGAGTGTGGGGCTCAAACGCGTGCAAGTCTCGGCCGCCCATGGCCGTTGGCGAGATTCGTGGCAGGCGGCAGACGTTATAGGTGCGGCCTTCTCGCCTGACTCCACCCCACCGCGTAGGTTGGCAGCGGGCGGCGGCTCTCGGCAAAGTCGAGGCCCTTCTGGGAGCTTCGCGGCTCGCAGCGGCCGCCGCCACAGCCGGCTCGCACCGTGCGGATGATGAGTGAGGAAGGGCATGTTTGTTCGCAAACCTCTCGACGCATCGCCTTGCGTGAGCAGGTGCGCTCGATGAGCATGGAGGAGATGCTCTGCTTGGCGCAGCGCGCTGCCGCCGGCGACTCGACCGCAGCGGCGGCGCACTTCAAACGCCTTCTCGAGCGCTATCGCCACCATCCCGCCGTGCAGAAGCGTGGCCGCGAAGTGACAAGCGTTGCGCGGGCATGCGGTTCGGTTGCCGCGCGCGGCGGGAGCAGAAGTAGGAGCGACAGCCGTTCTGACAGTGACGGCGTCGCTCGCGGCGGTGGTGGCAGCATCGGCAGCAGGAACAGCGCTGACCGTTCCAGCGGCTGGGACGGCGGCAGTGGCCGCCACGGCGGCAGCGGCGGCTGTTGTGGCAGCAGGGGAGGCAGTGGCGGCAGCTGCAGTAGCAGCAGAAGTGATGGGGCTGCCGGCGGGGGGGAAGCCGAGAGCAGCTCGAGCGATGAGTGCACTCCGCATCGGCCGGCGGCTGCACGGCCGCTCGTAACTCCGAAGCTCGATATGAGCCGGCTTGCACGACACAAGAGGGAGCCACCCCCTCTGAGACCCGGCCGTGACACATGCCAGCGCCGTATCCGCAGGTTGCGTAGCCATGAGATCGAGGAGGCCGAGGCGTCGGCATCGCGCGCGAAGGCGGCGCTGGCGGCGGCGCTCGAGCCTGCCGCTGAGTCTCCAAAGGCTGCGCGGAGCTCAGGTGGACGAGGGGTTACGGCGGGGTCGGGCCGCGCCTCGACCCCTCCACCGCCTCGCGACGCACGCTGGACGCCAACCGCAAGCCCACGTGACGAGGCGGCTGCGCGCGGCCCCACCCTCCATGCCCGCACCAGCCGCGCACGTTTGTGAGGAGAGTGTGTGTCCCGCATAGGTTCCTGCGGGGCCGAGCCCGAACCGCCCGCTGCGTTTTGCGCTCGACTTTAGTCGGCGGCCGCGCCTGTCGCGGGACACGGTCGTGGTACCCCTCCAGCGGCAACCAAACGGGCCATTCCAGGCCGAGGCTTTTGACGCGATGGCCGCGCAGGCGGCGCAGCAGGCAGATGCAGACGGTGCCCGCACCGAGAAGTGTTGAGTGCGCCGCTTCACGGCGGTCGGCGTGAGCAGGCGGAAGAGGCGGCGCTCAGTGCCGCACCGACGAGCCGCCTCTCCGACGGCTCGAGCAGCCCTGGCAGCCGGCCGACGAGCAAGAACAGCACGCCGCGTCAGGTCGCACCTCACAAAGACACGTGCACACACGCGCACACCGCGGCTCGCCCAAGCGCAGCGGGCCGGGCACATCAATGCCAATCGGGGCTCACAAGACACGAGGGTCAGCCCAACGTAGCGTATGGACAAGCATCGCTAATCTTGCCTTACCTTGCCCTAGGCCGACCGCGTGAGGGAGGAGGCTACAGAGGCGGGCGGCGTGTTCGGACAGCCGCCTCCACGGCACAATGGGCTTGCGCCGCGCCGGCACAGGGCACGGCCGTACTCGCGCAAGACCGTGCTCACGCGCCACCTCGGCGCGGGCTCGTGCGGCAGCGTCTATGTCGGCATGTGCGGCGACGAGGAGGTTGCAGTTAAGGTGCGCCGCGATGCGGCCGAGATGCGGCCCGAGATGCGGCCCGAGATGCGGCCCCAGATGCGGCCAAGATGCGGCCCGAGATGGGGCTGAGATGTGGCTGAGATTGGGGCTGACACCGCCAAGATTGCAAACGGGTATCTATCACGCCATGAACAGGTGCTGCCGCTCGAGGCGGAGACGGCGGAGGACATCAAGCGCGAGATTCGCATACTGCGTGAGTGCGATTGCGAGCACATCGTTGCGTACAAGGCGCCACATTCCGAGATGTAGCCGAGAAACAGGAGAAGAGGGAGAGGCGACTCGGGCACACCAAGGGGCAAAGCCTGCTCCAGCGCGGGCGAGCGACCAAACGGTGGAGGCTATGCAGGCTGACACCTCCTTCGTGTTTCGCAGGACGCATTTATGCGCGAGTACCAGATGCGCTCGACGCTGTGGGTGGTGATGGAGTTTTGCGAGGCGGGTTCGACGCTCGAGGCGACGCGCACGAGCAGGGCGCCGTGGAGTGCGTTTGCGCGCTGCGCCTCTTCACCTACCCAGCCATGTTCAGGTGATGCGCAAGATGGGCCACGGCTTTAGCGAGCCGTGCGTCGCGTGCGTCTGCCAGGGCGTGCTGCGTGCGCTCGACTATATGCACGTCGAGCGCAAGGCCATTCACCGCGACATCAAGTCGGCCAACGTGCTGCTGACGTCCAGCGGCACCGTCAAGCTCGCCGACCTTGGAGTGGTGGCGCAGGTCATTAGTTAGACGCTCACCCTCGCCCCGCCTCGCCCAGCTCTCGGCCGTACGTCCCCAGGTGGCGCAGCTCTTCAACACCATGTCCAAGCGGGGCACGATGATTGGCGCGCCACACCAGAGGGCCGACTGAGGTGGCGAGTGTGCCCATAAAGATCCCACGCGGGGCGCGTAGGCACGCCGCATTGGATGGCGCCAGAGACGTTGGGTCTCCTGCCGGGCAAGCAAGGGTACGACACGAAGGCGCGCCTCCCCCCACGCCCTTCGCGTTTCGCGACGTGCCGCTGTGCGTGTTCCTGAAATTGTTCAGCTCCCAGATCCGTCACACTTGCCCCCTCCCCTGCCTCCTCCTAGGTCGACATCTGGTCGCTTGGCATCACCGCCATCGAGCTCGTCGAGATGAAGCCGCCCTTCTCGACCGCGTGCAGCATCTACGAGGCGCGACGAAGCCGAGAGCTATCTGAGATGCCGCCGACTACCATTCTGTGCGCAGCAGCATCCACCAGACCCCATCGCCGTCTCCCGCACAGGCGATGATGCAGATTGTGCAGGGGCCGCCCGCCGAGCTGGACCCAGCCCGCGCGGCGTCGGCCCGCCTACGCGACTTTGTGGCCACCGCGCTCGTGAAGGAGCGCATGCTGATGGTCCAGTCGCACTGTAGCATTAAACCCTCACCTCGCCGCGCTATGCTACAGGACCCCGCCGGCCGGCCCAGCGCAGCCGAGATGCTGGCGCACCCCTTCCTGCGGGTCGCGTCGCAAGGCGAGCTGAACGACATCGTGCAGGCGCAAACGCCGCCGCTTCGGCGACGCCGCCTCGCGCTCGCGGAGCAACACTTTAGCGACGGTGGGCAGCCGCCCGGGCTCACGACGCTCTCCCACCGCCTGCGCAGGCAAAGCTTGCAGCGTGCGGCCGGCTGTCCTCTCCGAGCAGAATGACGACGATTTAGTGTCGCGAGGGGTTGCAGGTAGTGTATCAGCGTTAAGCAAAGCTTGACTGAAGCTTCGGTGATCTACGTTCGTAGAGGAGGTTGGTGTGTGGCCGTGGGTCGTGTGTGGATGGCGTGCGTGTGTCTCGAGTCTGACCTGACTATCGCCGAGGCAGTGTCAGCAGTGGTGTCTCTAGTCTCAGGCGGGGGACAGGCACCCCTGTTGACTGTCTTAAGTCGAGCTCATTTATCAACGGGGAGAAAACTGTTCAGTTTTCAAAGGCAAAACACGACGCTCTGCGGCTGGTGGTGGTGCACCCCTCACACTGACACATTCCCCTCATCCCCTTGCCCTTGGCCCTGAGCACATCTACCTGCGAGCTAGTCTCTCCGCATTCTCTCCCCTAGTCATCCGCCCACGGCAGTGTCAGCAGTGTTTTAAAATGCTTTTCTTCGAGAGAGCTTTTTTGTAACATTCTTTTCTTCCGGGGTGGGGTGGGGTGGGGTGGCGGATGGGTGTCGGACGGAGGGGAATTCGGACGCCGGCTCTTGTGGCGAGAACGATGGCTTCTAAGGAAGCCGTCGTCTGCGCCTTGTCCGTCGTGTGAATCGTGCGGGGTTGTGTTTTTGTGTGAATCGTGCGTGTGCGAGAACCAAGCTCGGGAAATTCTTTTCTTCGCACAGTGCCAGTGCGCGCCAATCCCGTGCCCAGTGTTACACCAATCCTCGCTACCCAACGCGGCCAAAGGATATCCACCTCGAGAACCTCGAGAGTGCCCAGTGTCGGTGTCGTGGGTGTGAGTGACGGGCTGCAGATGCAGCGGCTGTCTATCGTTCTCCACAACGCTGTCTGTGCCTGTGTGTGTGGCGGAGCTGTCAGGACCCCACCCTCCCCCCCCACCTTTGCGGGGCTGTCAGGAGAGGGGGCGGGAGAATTCGTTTCCGGCGATGTCCCACCTCCAGCGCGGCCTCGCAAAGGCGCTTCATATCTCGCCATATCTCCCCATATCTCCCCAGATCTCCCCAGATCTCGTGTGCTCTGCGGCGAGACTCACCTGGCGTCTTCGCAACGTGGGCTCACGCTAGTCTCACAATTGTTGATGAGCTTACGCTGCGCGACCAGACGAATCCATCAATGTTCTAACTAGTTTTGACAGGATGTCCTGCAGCAGTGCCTCGTAAGGTTCTGCTGTTGCGCAGGGGCTCAGGAGGGTCGAGGGTACCTTTCCCCCCTTTGCATCAACATAAGCTGGGGTTGATTGTCCGCAATCTCTTGCGACACTAACGGCAGCAGCCCAAAGTGACACCATCGTCGTTTGGACAGCAGTTGCCGGCCAATCCCAATGCAACACAGTCCGGATTCGCGGAGCAGGCAGATGGGAGGGGTGCGGGTGTCGTGGGTGTGGGTGTGGCTGGGATGTTCCAACTGAGGACCTCTGCTTTGATGGTCGGGAGATCATGTCCAGCGAAAGCTGCCACCACTGGTCGCGTACGACTGACCCGGTGACCCACGTTTTGTGTCTCTCTACGGCTTTACTAAACCTTGCGCACAGACCAACAGTGACCAGCGTGCATCCTGTTGGAAACCAGCACCTTGTAGGAAAGCACAGTGCTATGCCAAGTGCAAACTCCAAACGTAAGTGGTTTAAGACAGAGCCGTGGGTGTCTTCGCCGCGCCGCCGCTGCGCCAGGCGCACGCCCACACACAACACGCACCTCGAACATGCACCGCCCTCAGCTGCTCGCGCCGCTCACGACGAGCTGGCGGAAGGCGCCTCCCGACTTGGCCATCAGCTCCTGCGGCGAGCCGAACTCGACCAGCCTGCCCGCCTCGAGCACCATGATCTTGTCCGCGTCGAGGACCGACGAGAGCCGGTGCGCGATGGTGAGCACTGTCGCGTGGCCGAACGCGGAGCGGACGGTCCGCTGGATGAGCGCCTGTCAGCAAGTGGAGCTGTGGGTGCAGAAGAAGAAAGAAAGGTGCGGAGGAGCGGGCGGTCCCGCAGAGGGTGCGCGCATCCGTCTCGGCGTCGACGGAGGACGTCGCCTCGTCGAGCAGCACGAGCGAAATGACCGAGATTACCCGAGATTACCCGAGATTACCCGAGATGACGTCGCCTCGTCGAGCAGCACGAGCGAGCAGCGCGAGAGCAGCGCGCGCGCGATGCAGAGGAGCTGCCGCTGGCCCGCCGAGAAGTTAGCGCCGTCCTCCGCCTGCGCGGTGAGCAGCGGTGGTGAGGTGCGCCAACCTCAGGGCGGGAAGGCGGTGTCGTGCAGAGTACTGCGAGCACCGCGCGAATACGAGGGAGGCATAGACAGTGGATAAGCCGAATACGGTCGAATGCAGCTGAATGCGCGTCCTCTCTCGAGTGCTGGTTGAGACACATGAGCACGCATCCCGCTTCAGGCTTTGTTGTGCAATTCTAGGCTCCTGCGCCACGGGCGACTGCAGCGAGGGCACCGCGTGCGCCATCTGCACGCGCCGCAGCGCCTCCCAGAGCGGTTAATTAGTGTTACACAGTGTTGATTAGTGTTGATTAGTGTTGATTAGTGTTGATTAGTGTCGCCTCCCACAGCGCCTCGTCGGACCAGGCTCCTATTCACAGCAGTGGGTGTGAAGAGACGCTGTTCACGCCTCCCACAGCGCCTCGTCGGACCAGGCTCCTATTCACAGCAGTGGGTGTGAAGAGACGCTGTTCACGCCTCCCACAGCGCCTCCTCGGACCAGGCGCCCTTCGGGTCGAGGTTGTCGCGCACCGAGCCCGAGAAGAGAGTCGGCTCCTGCGAGATCACCCGAGATGACCCGAGATGACCCGAGAGGACCCGAGATGACCCGAGATCACCCGAGATTAGCCGAGAGGACACGAGATGACCCGAGATGACCCGAGATGACCCGAGATGACCCGAGATGACCCGAGATGACCCGAGATTACCCGAGATTAGCCGAGATTACCCGAGAGAGTCCCCGAGAAGAGAGTCGGCTGCTGCGATCTCGACGCAATCTCGCGCCACAGCTCGGGCGACACGCTGCCTCGCACCGGCCGCAACAAAGGAGGCCTCTGAGGTTCCCTCTCGGCTATCAGTCTCGGGCAATCTCGCGCAATCTCGCCTGCGGGATAACAGCCACGCCCTCGCGGTGCTCCAGCAGCGGCGTCGTTGACACGTCCACGCCGTCCATCTCCACGGCGCCGCTCCTGCGGCCGCAAGCCCGGTCACAGCTAATCTTGGAGAGGCGGGGGAGTGAGTGGGTGTGGGGGGGGGGGGGGGGCCAGGGGGGGGGGGGTGTCTCGACGGCACAATCATGATTCGACTTTGGCCAGCCCCTCGGCCAATTTCAACCCATCTCGGCCAATCTCAAGCCAATCTCGGCCAATCTCAAGCCAATCTCGGCCAATCTCAGCCAATCTGAGCCTCTCTCGGCTAATCTCGCTCCGGAGCGGCGGCGCGACCAGCCGCGTGATTGCGGCGACGAGGGAAGACTTGCCAGAGCCTGTGCGACCGACCACGCCGACCTTCTCGCCCGGCCGCACCTGCTCGCGCAAGCGCGCACTGTATCTCCGCGCCGTTTCCCCATCACACGCCCAGCTCCAGATCTCCGCCCGCGCCTCTGCGCTGACGCCGTCCAGCACGAGAGGGAGGCCTGTTCACAGCGCGGCGCTGTGAAGAGGCGCCGCTCACACTTCCCCCCCCCCCATCTCCCGGGCATGAGAGGGCGGCCTGTTCACAGCGCGGCGCTGTGAAGAGGCGCCGCTCACACTTCCCCCCCCCCATCTCCCGGGCATGAGAGGGCGGGCGGCCGTCGCGGTAGCGCAACGACAGGTCCCGCAGCACCAAGCCGCTCCCCCGCCCACCCTCCGGCAAGTACGCAGCAGAGGCGGGGAAGCGCGCAACGCCGCCTCCCCCGCCCTCCCCGCCGCCCTCCCCGCCGCCGCCAGCGCCAGTGAGTGTCGGCGCCACCCGCCGCAGCGGCGGCGCAGACGTCGCCGCCGCGGCGTTCGGTGGGAGCCACCCCGGCTCAGGCTCGAGGGACGTGTACGGTTGCAGCCGCTCCACCTGAAGGAACGGGCTGAATGGCAGTGAGGAATGGACGAGTTGGGCGGTGTGCGCTTGCAGCCGCGCTCGACCTTGATGAATGAATGGATTGGTTGATTAGGTAGGTGATTAAGTAGGCCGTGTGCGCTTGCAGCCGCTCCACCTTGTACCATTCAATACTGAGTTAAGTAAGTCATGAATCAATAGACGGTGAACGCTTGAAGCCCGCTGCACCTTAATGAATGAGTTGGCCAACTTCAGGAAGGAATGCTTGGGCAGAGTGGGCGAGCAGCCGCGCTCGACCGAGATCAGGTGCGACTCAAGCTCGGTCGCCTGCCGCGGGGAGAGGTCGGGAGATATGGGGAGATATGGGGAGATCAGGTGCGACTCAAGCTCGGTCGCCTGCCGCACCGACCAGTTGAGAGTCTGCGTCACCTGCAGCGGCGAGATGTCGGGAGATATGGAGAGATGTCGGGAGATAGAGTCTGCAGCGCCAGATGTGGAGATCGGGGGAGATAGGGGGACATATGGGGAGATATGGGGAGATATGGGGAGATTGAGCGTCTGTGTCACCGGTAGCGCCAGCGTGATTAGTTGACTGATTAATGAAGTCTAAGTACTTCTAATTAATGAGCTGAGCGTGTTTCGTCACACCTGTAGCGCCAGCGTGACGCCCAGCGCCGCCGTGCCGACCCCGCCGGCGCCTGTTCACAGCCGGGGGGGGTGTGAACAGACGCGGTGCACAGTTCCGCCCCCCCCCCCCCCCTCCCCCGGCCGGCGCCGCGCAAGCCGGCGGCGATGGCGGAGGAGGCGGAGGCCGACGCGCTGTTCCGCGCGAAGGCGAGTGCTGCGGCGGCGGCGGAGATGGTCGCGCCGAGCAGCTCGAGCCGGAGGCCGAGCCAGCAGTTGACAAGCGCCGAGGCGAGTGAGGCGCGAAGGTTCGCGTCCAGCGTCCGCTCGCACCTATTTGAGCTCACTCCGTGTGCTCACTACCGTGTACTCGCCGGCGCTAGTTCGTGTGCAGTGTCGGCGCGCACTCGCTGCCGAAGCGGCGGCGCGCATCGAAGGCGCGGATGGTGGCGAGGCCTATAGAAGCAGATGTGAAGCAGAGGCGCTCACACAGCGGGAAGAAGGATCGCGACAACGGGCTGGGAGATGGCGAGGGCCTGTATGTAGAAAAGAGGAGAAGAGGCGGTTCGGGGCAGGGAGAAGGCGCGCGTCGAAGGGTCTCCGATGGCGGCGAGGCCGTCGAGGGAGGCCGCCACGTGGGAGAGGAGGGGCGAGCGGGTGGCCGCCTGAAGGGGGGGGGGGGGGGCGTGTCGGGGACGGGTCAGGGGACGGGTTAGGGATGAGTGAGGGACGTGTCAGGGACGTGTCAGGGATGAGTGAGGGACGTGTCAGGGACAGTGTCAGGGACAATGTCAGGGACGTGTCAGGGACGTGTCAGGGACGTGTCAGGGACGTGTCAGGGACGATCAGTCCGCATCTCGCCCGCTTCTCGGCTGCATCTCGGCTATCGTGCCTCCACACGCTTCAGCTCGCGCGACGAGGCGGAGTAGAAGGCCTGCGTAATGACTCAATACTGAAGGAATGCCTGAACTGATTGTTTCAGCTCGCGCGGCAGAGAAGGGGGGGGGAGAAGGCCTGCACGGCAGAGTACGCAAAGGCGAGGGGCAGCAGGAAGGCGCCGAAGAGGGGCGACGCGGCGAGCACGACGAGCGCGGTCGAGCCTGTGGGTTCGGGTACCGTGGGGTAGGGGAGGGTGGGTTCGGGTACCGTGGGGGAGGGGAGGGTGGGTTCGGGTACGGTGGGGGAGGGGAGGGTGGGTTCGGGTACGGTGGGGGAGGGGAGGGTGGGTTTGGGTACGGTGGGGGAGGGGAGGGTGGGTTCGGGTACCGTGGTATAGGGGAGGGTGGGTTCGGGTACGGTGGGGGATAGGAGAGGGTGGGTTCGGGTACGGTGGGGTATAGGAGAGGGTGGGTTCGGGTACGGTGGGGTGGGGGCGGGTTGGGTTGTGCCGACGGACGCGAGAGTCGACAGGTACGTCTGCAGCGCCGACGGCAGCGACACGTCCACAGTGAGCATCTCGCGGCTGAAGCGAGACAGGACGCGCCTGGCGAGGAGACAACCACCACCCTCCGGCACAGGGCCAGCCACGCATGCCGTCTCGCGGCGGTAGCGAGACAGGACGCGCCCGCGCGGTGTCACGTCGAAGAACGACAGCGGCGCGGCCAAGACGCGGGTGAGGAGGTCGGAGTGGAGTACCTGGTCACTTGTTTAGCATGCGCTCAGTAGTGAATCAACTCGGGCGCGTCAGGAAGTTGGAGTGGCTCGCCTGAATCGTTCACTCATCAATTATGTACTCAGTAATTGGTTCATTAATCCGGGCTGGTCAGGGCGTAGGAGTGGCTCGCCTCGCCCGCCAGCAGGCCGAGGCTGAGCATCATGCGAGAACGGACCACGACCAGCACCTGATCTCGGACAATCTCGGGTGCGATCTCGGGCAATCTCCGCCTCGAAGCCGCGCCGCGGCACGCACCGCGCTCGCCACTGCCCATCCCGCAAACCCGAGCAGGTACGGCAGCTGCGCCTACTCGTGCCGCCGCCCGAAGGAGGGTGATCTGGGGCGATCTCACGTGAAGGACACGGAGCAGGGGCGGCAGCAGCGCCGTGGCGGGGGCGGCTGCCCACCGGGTGAGCCACCAGGAGGAGCCCGTCGAGACCTAGGCAGGTGATGAATTCGTTGCTCATTACTTACTTCAGGTGAGCCAGCACGAGGAGCTTGTCGAGACCTAGGAAGCAGTGCATTAACCTTTGCTCACGAAAAATCAAGCCGAGCCAGCACGAAGAGCTTGTCGAGACCAGCTCCGCCGCAACCAGCGGAAGCAGCGCAAACAGCACGACCCTCCTCCCTCCCGCCGCCGCCAGCCACCGAGCCAGCGTCTCCCGCCGCACCGCGCCAGTCACCCTCGCCTCCTCCTCCTTCCCCTCCCCACCCGCGCCGGCCGCCGCCCCGCCGCCGCTGCCGTCTCCCTCCCCGCCGGAAGCAGCGGCGGCAGCCTCCGCCTCCCCTCCCGGCGGCTCCGCGTGGGCGACGACCTCGCACGCCGTGGCCTCCGACGCCGTGCACGCCTACTCATTCATTGGTTCATTATCACGTCACCCCTTAGTTAATCAAGGGGGCCTCCGACGCCGTGCACGCCTACTCATTAACTTAGTTAATTAGCTTATTACTGAGACTGAGAGACTGAGGGAGCTGGATGCTATTTTGTCTGTCGGGTGAGGGTTAGGGGTAGGGTTAGGGTTAGGGTTAGGGGTAGGGGGTGGGGGTAGGGGTAGGGGTAGGGGTAGGGGTAGGGGTAGGGGTAGGGGTAGGGGTAGGGGTAGGGGTAGGGGTAGGGGTAGGGGTAGGGGTCGGGTTAGCAAGCCTTCTCGGCGTCGCCCACCGAAAGGACGTGCGGAGGCGAGGGGGGCGCCTCCGCCTCGTGTGCCGCCTCGTGCGCCGCCGCCTCGACGGCCGCCGCGCCCTCGCCGCCCTCCTCCGCCGCCTGCATGCCTGACCTCTGCTCGCGGCTGAGAGCAAGCTGGCGCGCAAACTCGCCTCCCGCGGCCTCTAGCTCCGCAAAAGTGCCTAATTAATAATATGAACGAATTCACTAAGAACGCCCCTCGCGCGGCCTCGAGCGCTGCAGCGGTCGCCCGACTCGGCCACGCCGCCCGCAGCCAGCACGTGGATCGCGTCGGCCTCGGCAAGCGGCTCGAGCGACGACGAGACGAACACGCGCAGCTTGTCTTTGAGCAGCCCGCGTGGGCCGATGACTCGCTGCATCAGCCGCTGTGCCACGGTCGGGTCGCACGCGGCCAGCGGGTCGTCGAGCAGGACCACCTTCGGGAATGAAGTAATAAGAGTAGAGAGGAATGAATGGCTTAAGAAAGATAAGAATCTCAATGAATGAATGAATCAAGTTGTGAATGAGGGTCGTCGAGCAAGACCACCTTCATGAATTAATAACATGAGTAGATGAATGAATTAATGACTGAGGTCGGGCACCACCTGCGCGTCCGAGTAGACCGCTCGCGCGAGCGTCACCCTCGCTCTCTGGCCTCCGGAGAGGGCAACGCCCTTGTCGCCGAGCAGCGTCAGCTCTCCAAACGGGAGGCTGTCCAGGTCGGGCAGCAGCTGGCACGCCTTGACCACCCGTGCAAACCTGTCGGCGTCGTACGGCTTGCCAAAGAGGATGTTGTCGCGCACCGTCGCAGAGAGCAGGAACGGCGTCTGCGCGGCGTAGGCGATGCCGCCGCGCAGCTGGACAGACCCACGGGAGCACGGCATGTCCCCAAGCAGCGCGGCCAGCAGGCTCGACTTGCCGCTCCCCACCGCGCCCGCGACGCCAACCAGCTGGCCGCCCGTTGCCGAGAGGCTAATGTCGCGCAGCGCGAACCCGCCTCCGCCGCCTCCGCCATCGCCACCACTGGCGTCGCCACCACTAAAATCGCCACCACTGGCGTCGCCACCACTGCCATCGCCACTGCCGGACGCTGCGTCGGACGGCCACTGCAGCGTCGCGGCGTGGAAGGCGACTCCGACTTCGGCCAAATCGTTGCCGGGAAGAGGGGTGGACTCGGGCAGCCGCAGGAAAGATGCCATGCGGCCAAAGGAGAGGGAAGCCTCTTGCAGCGACTGCAGCACGAGCGGGAGGAAGACCAGCGGCGAGCGGAGCAGGTTGACCGTCGCTAGCACTGTCATCGCAGTCTTGAGAGTGAGCGGCGTGCGGTACGCGTAGGTGGAGGCGGCGAGCATGACGACGGCGACGAGCGTCGGCGTGCACGTGAACAGGGCCGAGAGGAGGGAGCGCAGCTTCACCAGCCGCCGCATCAGCCCGAGCTCCGCGTCTCGCGCTCGCTCGATCCGCCCGCCGAACGGCGCCTCCCACGCGTTGAGCTTGATCGCCTTGATGCGCCGAGCAGTACGCGGGTCATTCATTAATGGCTAGTGACCAATAACAACGTATGAGCAACTACACTGCCTTGATGCCGCCGAGCAGCTCGCGGGTCAGCCGCGCGCGCTCGTCGCGCGCCAGCTGCAGCTGCTTCTGCACTCGGTACCTACTCACACCCGATAGTGCCATGAAGAAACGCCCGGTAGTGGCAACAGCCGCTTCTGCGGGCAAACGGCACGTGGCCGCGGCGATGGACTTGTTCAGCCGCAACATTGCTCCAATCACGGCCAGCCCTGGCAGCACCGCCCACCCGAGCTCGCGGCCGAGGATCGCCAGCGCGGCGGTCACCTGTCTCGCGCAGCCGGGCGGCGTGAAGATACGCCGTTCACAGCTGGAGTTGTACGCAGCTCGAGCGCCATCGCGGCGGTCGCCTGCAGCGGCGCGAACCAGAGCGCGTGCAGGTACGGCGTGAGGTCGGCGATGCGTTGCGCGTCCGAGCCCATCAGGTTGGTGATCTCGCCTTCCGAGACGGATGCGCCAACCCTCAGTCTCGGCCGAAGTCGTGTGATCTCGGCCGATCTCGTGTGATCTCGGGTGATCTCGTGTGATCTTGGGTGATCTCGTGTCATCTCGGGTGATCTCGCCCGAGGAGGCGCGCAAGCGAGCGGCCGGGGAGAGGAGGAGGAGCTTGCGGTAGGTTGCCCCGACGAGCGCCGCCCGCATCGCTAGCCTGATTAATTAGTCGGTATTAATCATTAATCATTAATCATTCATTAATGAAGCCACGACAGCCCGCATCGCGAGCCTGATTAGCTAAACAAAACACTATTTACTCATTGCTAATTAATTACGGCGAGGGAAGCCCGCATCGCGAGCCCCGTCTTGAAGACGGAGGCGAAGTAGTGCCGCAATGCGAAGGCCTGCAGCGCCGAGGTGCAGCCGAGGTGCAGCCGAGGTGCAGCCGAGGTGCAGCCGAGGTGCAGCCGGGTGCATGCACATGCAGCCGAGGTCCGACGAGATATGGCGTAGACGCCCCGAGGTGCAGCCGAGGTGTAGCCGCGAGACAGCCGAGACTACCAGATGCCTGCAGCGCGGTCAGGCCGAGCAGTCCGGCCACCGCCCCGGCACCGCGCCTCAGCCCTGCGCCAGACTCGAGCAAGGCGATGGTCCGCTTGAGGAGGAGCGGCGAGGCGATCTGGCAGAGGTCGCAGCACAGCTTGAGCCCGCCCGCCCACGCGAACCGACCGCCGTGGCACCGCCAGAGCGCGACGGCGACCTCCGAGACGTTGAGCGCCGTCGGCGTGGACGACGCCGACAGGCGCGCCCACTGCTCTTCAAAACTGTCGGCGGCGGCGCGAGTGGGCAGGCCCGGCGCCTCGAGCGGCGGGAGGTCGGGCAGCTGCAGCGGCCGCGTCGCACCGAGGTGCAGCATCGGGTCTAGCCACGAGAAGGTGGCCGCAGCGAGCAGCCCGTGAGGCTTGTCGACGCCGGGCTCGCCCTTTGCGCGCGCGGACGCGCCGCGGAGCAGAGGCGAGGCGAGTCCGTTGGCGACGCACAGGGCAGAGAGGATACGCAGAGAGGCACGCATCGGGCGGCAGGCAGCGACGCGAAGAAGCCTGAGCCAGTCTCGAGAAAAAGAATTTTCCAATCCAGATTGGCATCTAAAAAAATTACATATTGCTCGCGTCGGCGCCGCCGAGCGCTGCACGGAGAGCATATTCACTGACCACCAACGACAGGTGTGCGACTACGCGCTCGTCTACGCGGAGAAGAAGAACGACGGCGACGCGCCGTACTCGGTCTCCTTCACCGCGACGCAGAGCGGTGACGTCATTGTGCAGCTCCACCCGCACTCACAGCTCGAGCGCGCGGTCCGCCATGAGCGGCAGGCGCATGCCACGGAACCGCCCGCGAGCGCGAGCCCTGCGGCGCCGCCAGCCCCTGCCGCCGAGCCGCCAGCTGCGGAGCCGGCGACCAACATGACGTACGCCGCCGCAGCCGCATTGCACCCGCAGGGTGCCACCGCGGGAGGCCAGCCCGCCGCGCCTGCGGGCCCGGCCGCCGCCGCGCGCGTGCCGCCGCCGCCGGCGGCGGCGGCGTGCAGGCGCGGCTGCACTTTCACTGTCCCTAATCCGGGAAGGAAGCGCGGGCAGCAGCAGCGCGGCAAGGGCCGCAGTGCCAGCGGCCGCGCCAATGCTGGACCCCGGCTCGTCGACAAGAACGCGCTGTCGGCGCGCGGCGGCGGGCCCTCGCGCCAGTCGCGCTCTCCCTCACCGGACTCGCCGCCCGCCAAGCGGGCGTCCTCCGCCGACTCCTCCGGCTATGACACCGATCTACCGGACGAGGTGCAGCAGGAGGCGGTCCGCAGGGTCTGCGGCGCGCTCGGCCTGAAGGAGCAGTACGACGCGGCGGTGGCGGCGGGAGAGCTGCTCGAGCTGCTCGAGAGCCTGCCGCGAGGGACAGTCGAGGCCTCCATCCGGCTCATGCGGGGATACACCCGCACGGGCGAGTGGCCCGAGCCCATCCTACCCAGCCCTGCCCCGGAGCGCGGCCGATCGCCTAGAAGCCCCTCTGATGAGTGGTCAGATGAATAGTGCCCAAGAGCGAGGGATACGGAGAGGAGCACAAATAGGACGCCCAGCCCTGCCCTCGTGCCGCCGAGTGCGTATCCTATGCGAGAGAGAGAAGCGGCGCCAAACAGACTATAAAAAAACCCGCAATCATAGGGCCTACACACCTCGCGTACCCGAGAAATGAGGGCTGGAGACCCAAGGGGCAAAAGGGCAAAACCGACAACGGCCGTCCACGTAAGCTCTCTGACATTACCATTCACGGCATCACCGACCACCTCACCAAACGCATCACGAGAAAAATAAAACCGAACTGCATGCGAAACTGGAAAAGAGTATTTAGCTCGTTCGGCACACCGCTCTCGAACGACGCCGAGGAGAGGCAGTGGAGGAAATACGTCCTATAGAGCGATCAACGTCCGCAACCGAAACCCGACGCTCACAGAGCACAAATGCCGACGGGCAGGCTGCTCACCCACGTGCACCGGGCCAGTGCTTGCACTTTGAATGCCGTGGGGCTCCTGCCCGTGTCCGCGGGTGTGGAGATGCGAGGGTCGCCCCCCCTTGCCCCACCACTTTGTGTGTGTGGAGAAATTTACCTTACCGGCCGGCCGATCGGGTGCCCCAACATGTCGTTTGGGCGCAGCATCCGCACCGCGCTCGACAAGTTCCACATCGACCGCTCGAGGTGGCCCGAGCTCGCCGCCGATCGCTCGGCCTGGCGCCAGACGCTGGAGAACAGGCGCCCGCCCGACGCCTTCTTTGCCATGCCGGCGAGGGCTAGGCCGCCCTCCCCGCGCATTGCGCGCACTAAACCAGTGCGCTCATGCTTGGCGAGAACCAATGCAGCGATGGACATCTCGCTACAGGCGCTCGCGGGGTCGTGAGTGGGGGTCCCCACTGCTGCCCCTCTGACTATACATTTGTCTGTGGTGATGCCTTTCCCTGAGAACGCACACAACGCCTCGTGTGTAATGCCCTGTGTTCCGCGAGTGCGTGTGCCCCGTCGTCCATGCTAGGACGTGTGTAACACTGACTGACTGACTTACCTTACCTTTTAGTGTGTCGTGCGACCAGCACCAGGGCGCAGGGCGTTTAGTTCAAAATTCTTATTCATACGTTAGCTCGCCCTTTTCTTTCTTTCTTTCACGTCCGCCTCTGACTCGGCTCTCGCACAACACTAGGCCGTCGTGTTTTCAGTTTTGATCTCTCGGTCAGTGGGCGCCGGGATGACTCGGAACCCGAAAGTCCAACGCGGGCCTACGTTTTGCCGTGCTCCGCCGCTCGACGCCGCAGACCCACGCACCCCCCCGCGAGAGCCTCGGCCCTCCTCTCCGCTCCCCGCGCAGAGCGCCTCTCCTCTCGATCCTCCTCTCGCGCCTCCTCGCCCCCTCGGCCCTCGCCTCGCGCCCCCCTCGCGCAGCAAGCCTCACTCCGTCTTGAGGATGGCGGCGGGGTCGACGGCCGCCACCAAGTCCGCCAGCGCCGCCTCGACCTCCGCCGCCGACCCCGCCTCCGCCTCGAGCGTGACCTGTTCACCGCAGCGGTGTGAACAGACGGGAAGTGTCTCGGAAGTGTCCGCCTCCGCCTCGAGCGTCACCAGCGTCCTCTCCAGCGCCGCGTCCGCCCCGCCGCCGCCGCCCGCCGCCCCGCCCGCCCCCTCAGGCTGCGGCGGGAAGGAGGGGTAGGAGCCTACGTGCTGGGAAGACGCCGACATGAGGGCGGGAGTACGGCAGTGTGCAGAGTTTTGACACACCGCATATGAGGGCACAGGTACACAGCTACAGCTGCATACGGCCGAGTAGAGTCGAGTGCGCGTCCTCTCGAGCGCTGGTGGGAAGACATGACTCCGCATTCCTCTTCTAGGCTGGCGAGCCGAGCTTCACGGCGGGGTGCGTCGCGGCGAGGCGGTTGATCAGCGGCGCCAGCTCGACCTAAGTGATCGTTGCCCGTCAGTAACGACGTCAGTCAGTATGCCTCAGTGCGAGACACGTCCCCACGGTGTGTGCGTTCTCGGGCAAAGGTGTAGTGCAGCATACCTCGGGCGTGGAGAGCGACGCGGAGCGCTTCAGCACCGGAGCGCCTTTAGCTCACGAGGGGGAGATTGGCCGAGATCGCGAGGTTCGCCGAGATGGTCCGAGAGCGGTGGCACGGGGGAGCGCCTCCGCTAACGAGGTGCGCGACGAGACCGTTCACCTGTTCACAGCTGGGGCCGTGAAGAGACGCTGTTCACAGGTGCGCGACACGCCCGTTCACCTTGGCGGCGAAGAAGGCAGGCACGCCAGGAAGCACAAACACGTGCCCCACCTGCAGCGACCCGGAAACAGAGTCACTTCATCACTGAACGTGTGGCGCACCTTCAGCGGCGGCCCCGTTGATTCGCTGATTGAGCAGTGATGAACTGCTAATTAAACACGCGGCCCACCTGCAGCCATGGCCCCGAATTGAAGTACACGGGACGCCGCGTTGACTAGTTCATAAAACACGTGCCCCACCCGCAGCCAAGCCCGCAATTGATCCGTTCATTGCTAGGAGCTAATCATTAATCACGTGCCCCACCTGCGGCGGCGCCCTCCGTTGATTTTCACTGAACACTAAGAACAATCATTAATCACATGGCCCGCCTGCAGCAGTGGCCACTGCACCGCCCCGCTCGCCTCGCCCCGCGCGCCCGGCGCCGGCGGCAAATCGCGCAGCCGCGCGCCTGATCAAAGCAAAGGGAACACATCGAGCAGCTGTTCAGTGCCCCGGGGCTAGCGGCAAGTCGCATAGCCGCGCGCCGGCGGGCAGCAGTGACATCTTGTCCACCACCTAGTTAATACTTAATTAGTTATCGATTACTAGTTATTAATTAGGCGGGCAGCAGCGACATCTTGTCCACAACCTCGTCGGCGAGCGGTCGGGCGTCGCTCGGCGACCCCTCGCCTAATTAGTAATTAATGGCGACTGGTAACTAATGAGGACCTCGATTGATTAGAGCGCCGCCCGGCGAGCCCTCGCCGCTCAGTCGCTCGCGAATGGCGCCTCGCATCGCATCGGAGGGAGCCAGTTGTGTGCCGAAGGCGGCGGCCACCGCCTTCAGCGTGACGTCGTCGCACGTTGGGCCGACGCCACCAGAGGTAATGACGAGGTCGTGAGTCGCCTGCGGAGGAGGTGATTCCCACACTGACCACCGGGCAGCGCCTGGGCCCCACCCTCCGACAATCTCCGCCAATCTCGGACCCCAATCTCCGCCAATCTCCGCCAATCTCCGCCAATCTCGGGTCCCAATCTCCGCCAATCTCCGCCAATCTCCGCCGATCTCAAGCCGATCTCAAGCCGATCTCGAGCCCAGATCGCGGCCATGATCTCGGCTGCCCAGATCTGCAATCTCTCGGCCAGATCCCGGCTAAATCTCGCCGCCAGCAGCCGCAGCTCCGCCTCAATCTCCGCCAAGTCGTCTCCAACCACAGTCACGCGCCGCAACGCCACAGCGCCAGCTCGCAGCGCCGCCGCCGCCGCCTGGGGCGCTCACGCCGGCCGCCACTGAACCACTTGATGCGTCAACCCGCCCAGACTAGCCCTAAAAGGCTAGTGCATGCCTGGATGTTGACGTCGGCCGTGGCGCCGGAGAGGATCTCGTCGCCGACGACCAGCAGCGCCGCCTGGGTGTCTTGTCTTGTGGTTCTGTGTGTCGCTCCTGTGTGACCGTCATCTCCCGTCCCGCGTCCACCCATACCGCGCTGGTGTCCCAATCGTTGGTCGGACTGTGCTTCGCCTTCCCATCTATCCATCGCCGCCTGTCCCCAGAGTGAACCAGCCGTCAGCTAGCAGTGAACCTCGGCCGCCCAAACACGACAAACAGCCGCCGCCGTCTTCGCGGCGAGCAGCTCCCCCGCCTCCGCCGCCGCCTCCGCCGCCGCCGCAGACACCTTGCCCGCGGCCGCGGGAGAAGCGATGGTCAACTCATTGAATTAGCAGCCTCACCAACCGAACTAGGTCTCCGTCCCTCCGGCGCCTTGGCCGCAGCGGCGGGAGAGGCTCCCCTCCCGCCGCCTCCGCCCTCGCCGCCTCCGCTCTCGCCTCCGCCGCTCTCGCCGCCGCCGCCGCCTCCGCTCTCGCCGCCGCCGCCTCCGCCTCCGCCGCCCGCCTTGCCGCCCTTGGCGGACCGGCCGGCCCGCTCCAGCGCCCAATCGTCGAGCAACCAGGCGGGGCGGTAGGAGCCTGCGTCGTGAAGTACGCCAGCCTCGGGGCGGGAAGGCGGTGTTGTGCAGTGTCTTCAGAGCACCGCGTGAGTACGAGGGAGGCGACTACAGTGGAGACGGCTGAATACGGCCGAATCCAGCCGAGTACGCGTCCTCTCGAGCGCTGGCCGGGAGACAAGAGCGAGTCTTCCGCCTCTAGGGGCAGCTGCCGTCAGGGAGGCGGAGGGCGGGGTTCGGCTCGGTGTCGGACTGCTTGCCGAGCGACGTGTACCCCTCCTACGTGCAGATTCGGCGAGATTCCCCGAGATTCCCCGAGCGACGTGCACCCCTCCTACGTGCCGAAGACGGCCACCCTCGGCGCGGGAGCACGGTATCGTGCAGTGTCTTCAGAGCGCCGCGTGAGTACGAGGGGTCATTGAGACAACGACCACAGCTGAATACGGCCGAATACAGGTGGGTGCGTGTCCTCTCGAGCGCTGGTTGGGGCACAAGAATGCGTATTCGGCTTCTAGGCACGAGATATGGGGAGATATGGGGAGATACGAGGGGATACGAGGAGATACGAGGAGATATGGGGAGATATGGGGAGATTGATTCTAGGCTGCCCCCTCCTCGTAGAGCGAGCAAAACGGCAGCGCGAAGCCGCGCAGCAGCTGCCAGACGTGCGCGTAGCTCCAGCGCAGGACCTACGGTGTGAAGTCCCATACCTCCAGAGTAGCGAACCCAGTGTTGGTTCAGTACCGTGGGTGGTGTGGTATCTGTTCAGCGTGGTGAGTATGCGCCGACATGAGGGGCGGGAGGACGGTCTCGTGCAGCGTCTTCAGAGCACCGCGTGAGTACGACGGGTGGGAGTACAGTGAATGCAGCAGACTGCAGCGGCAAACAGCGGAGTACGTGTCTCTCGAGCGCTACTTTGGGAGGCAGGAATCCGTCTTCCGCTTCTAGGAGCAGCACGGGGTTCACGCGCATGAAAGGGGGCATCCAAGTGGAGGAGGGCTCGAAGGCGCCCTGCCCGGACCCGTTCGGGTCGCCCTCCCGCGTGCCAAGCACAAACGCCGCCGACCCGTGCTCCGCGATGCAGCTCTCCAGCCCGGCGGCAAAGCCTGCGGGACTGAACCCACGGGGCTGAATACACCGACCTCGGGGCGGGGAAGATGGTCTTGTGCAGCTTTTTCTTAGCACCGCGTGAATACGAGGGAGGCGACTGCAGTGAGTGCGGCTGAACACGGCCGAATACAGCTGAGTACGTGTCCTCCCGAGTGTGCTGGTTGGGAGACAAGAGTGCGTCTTCGGCTTCTGGGCGGCAAAGCCATCCGAGTACGTGCAGAGCTCGAGGTCGTAGCGCTCGACGGCGTCGCGCACAAAGGCGTCGACCTCGGGGAACTCGTCCCGCTGCTCGAAGAAGATGACGCGCAGCCGCTCTCGCGGCCCGCCCGCCGCCTCGCTGTGCGCCGCGAGCGCCGCGCGCATCAAGTGCAAGATGGCGACGGCGTCCTTGCCGCCGTTGAAGCTGGTGACGACACGCGCCGGGCCGTACAGGCGGAGCGAGTGCGCGCACACCTCGAGGCCCTCCTTCAGCGCCCTGCCGAACTCGTCCTCAACCTCAGAGCGGAGCTTGAGCCGCCGGTGCAGCGCGAGGGCGTCGGCCGCGTCGGCCGCGTCGGCCTGCGCCGGCTGGGAAAGCGAGGACTGGTCGCACATCCTGGGCAGTGCGGTTCTGCTGCGGCGCAGCGGCAGCGGTGCGAGGGCGACGCCGAGGGTGTACAGCAGGCTCAGGAGCATCCGCAGCCCCCTGGGGCCCGGAACGGCAAGTCGGGCCGCGCTTCCAAAACAAGAATTCTTAGGACACAAGCCTCTCTCACAGCACACTGGCACGACAAGGGCGCAGACTGGCGCGGACTGGCACACACACAGGCTCACCACCGGAGCCGCCTAAGCGACTCCGTTAAGAACGGCAATGCACTCCGCACCATGCACAATGCCGCTCTCCCCGCACGCTAGCTCGTTCACCGTCTGCCACGCCACGCACGGCGGTGTGGAGGACGACAGACAAGCGCTGCATCTGCAGCCCGTGCCAGTTCTTGGTGGTCCATGTGACCTCGTCCAGGTGCTGAGCGTGCGAAAGTTTGTTGCTCAGCTGGTTCGCCGCCTCCCTCAGGGTGCTGCGAACCTCCTTTCCAAAGCCTCCGAAAGCCTCAAAATCAAACAAACGAAGATCGCAATCCTGCTGCCGCGCAAAGGGGTAATCGCCAGGCTGCTCCTTGAGCTTTCCCTTGGGGGCATCCTCCTCCTCCCCCTCCTCCCCCTCCTCGCCTAAGCGGCCGAACCCATACTGTGACCTCAGAGCATATGCCCGCAGCCCTGCTGCTCGCTGTCACTTCTGTCTCACTGCTGCGACCGCGACTACCGCAGCGTGTGTCAGTGCCGCTCCGCGGGAGGGTGCAGATGCTTGCGAGGCCAAGCGCGGCGTTCGAGAGCTACCGCACGGTGGGTGTGGTCTGCACCAGCTGTCGCGCGCGGCTGTTCGGGTACAAGAAGAAGAATGGCCTGAAGAGCAGTTTGATCAAGCTTTACATCGAGCGCATTTGCGCTGACCCGCTCCGTATCATCTCTGATGCGCCGCCCGAGCGCCGTGCGGAACTTGGGAGCAAGTGGCACTGCCCGACTTGCAAATCTGCCTTTGCCCGGACTGCGTTGATACACGGCAAGCCGGCGCTCAAGCTTGCCGGAGGTAAGGTGTCAATGGTGAAAAAGTGAGCGAGCAGGAGAGTCCATAAAGATGGCGTTTATATTCGCGGACACACAAACAACCGCTTACTCCACACTCCACAACGAAACACCAAAATGTGGACTTTAGTGTAGTTGTAAGGTGGACACGCTAGCCGCTAGGCAGCGTCCCCGTCTTCCCTGTGCGAAGAAGGTTGTCAGGCCCACTCCAGTTTTGCGCCCTCCGTCCCTACGTTAGTTACACATGCCCGGCCCACCCGCCCGTGAGGTGTGTGCGGCGCACACGCGTCCATTTCGTGTGCGACTCCGGGTTGACTCCGCCTCCTACTCCTATGTCCTAGCCGTAACAAACAGCGCCCAAGCCCGAAGGGTGGTTCGCTTCAGTACATGTCCTCGCAGCCCATGCCCGTGGCGCCGAGCTCCTCCAGCAGCTGCTGGATGCGCTTGAGCGCGGGGCAGTTCCGCAGGTCGTCGTCGCGCATCAGCTCCTGCAGCGGCGAGAGCGCCGCCTTGATCTTGCGCTGCGGCTCCTCGAGCAGGCTGGCGTAGCTGTCGTCGAGGATGAAGGAGCAGCCCGCGCGCTCGACGGTGAGGCCTGACGCGAGCGCGTCGAGAAAAATGTCGTGCGTCCACTCGGGCGACGGGTCGTAGACACCGTCGCTCTTGCGGCGCGCGTGCTCCGCCTGCGAGACGCCGCACGAGACGACGCGGAAGTCGCGCTCCCACAGCTGCCGGAACATCGAGTTCTCGGCGAGCGTGAGCACCGTCCCCATCTTGAAGCCGCCGTTGGTGCTGGTGGTCTGCAGCGCCTTGCGCACCTGGTCGATGATGAGGTGCACGTTGTCGTCGTTCATCGAGAAGCCGACCACGAGCACCTCGCGCTCCAGAAAGGTCTGGTGCAGCAGGCCGCGCAACGCGTGCCGGTTGTCGCCGTACCTCATGTAGTCCTCGCGCGTGAGCACGATCGACTTGGGGTCCGAGACGCACCCGTGGATCTTGAGCAGCCGCCGGACCGAGTCCTGGCTCTCGCGCACCCTCGCCGCGTCCCACGGCAGCCGCATCACGCAAGCGTTGTTCCCGCTCGCGCGGAGCACGCCGCCCCGGCCGTCGCCGCAGTCCGGCGGAGAGCACTTGTCGCTCCCCAGCCGGCGGAGCAGCTCGGCACCCTCACTCGCGCGGGACTCCTCCCCGTTGTCCCCGACCCGCGTGCCGCCGTCGCCGGTGCTCGCCACCGCGCGCTCATACAGGGAGTCGTAGTTCGTGGTGACGGCGGGGAGCTTGAGCGCGCCGAGGATGGCGTGGGCGGGCGTGAAACGGCCGTGCCGCACGCAGTCGGCAACGGCGGCCTTGAACTCCACCCGCCCGCCCATCCGCTCCTCGATGAGCGTTGACTGATCGAGGAGGCCCAGCGAGGAGAGTGCCTCCTGCTCCTCGACGCTGAAGCCGGCCCGAACAGCGAGCTCGCGCAGCAGGCCGTCCCACGAGGGCAGGCCGGACGGGACCGACACACCCGCGCCGAAGAGCACTCCGAGCCGACCGATGCTCGCCTTCTCCTGCAGTGCCGCCACCTGCCGCAGCAGGTCCGGGCCGAGGAATCCAAACGGGCCTCCCTCCCACGGGCAGCAGCGCGGCCGCAGCATCTGCGCGACGCGGAAAGCGCCCTCGTCGACGGTGCAGAGGGCGATGTCGACCCTGTACTCGGCTGCCGCCTCGTACAGCACCGCCAGCAGCGGCTCTACCACGTCGGCAAGATCGTCCACCAGGTTGGAGATGTCCATCAGGCCGACGCCCGGCATGGGCAGCGCCATGAGAGGCTTGGCCCGCCGGAAGGCGGAGGGGCGGCCCTGCAGCGCGGCGCCGGCCTTGGCGATGTACGCGTGCACGGTGGCCATCGAGCCTGCGATCGCCTCCTCCTCGGTGCTATAGAAGCGGCTCGAGACCGAGCCCTCGTAGATTTTGCGCCGGCCTGCGCGGCGCAGCAAGGGTGGTGGGGCGGTGACGGTGCTGTGACGCGGGGGTGGCCAGTGGCTGAGGGGCTGGTGGCTGATGGCAAAGCACAAGCATTGAAGGCGACGGGAGGGGGACGGGGGGGGGGGGGGGGGGCCCCCTTCAGGCCGCGGCTGGAAATCTCGTCGTCCCTCAGGGCCTTAACGGGGCCCCTCGGGGGGTCCCCGGGCAGTAAAGGCCCCAAAATCCCTTCCCCGGGGAGGCCTGGGACATAGCACGGGCGGTCAGCCGCGCAAGGAGCCGCGCCCGTTGCTGGCACGGTGCCGTGGTGGACGGGCAGAGCGCGGGGCGGGGCGGTGGTAGCGGCGCGCTGCGACAGGCGGACGCAGGGCGGCGGCGGGAGGTGGGGGCACCCGCAGCGTCGCAATGGAGGACAAAGACGTGCCCGCTTTCAGCCGGCCGGTATCGGTGGACAGAAGGCGCGCAGACCGGCGAGGCGGGTCGGGAGGCGGACGGTGTCGACCCTGACCGCGCGCTTCCCTCCAAGGTGGATGCGGGCACGTTGTCGGCGGCGTCCTTGTCTGGGCTCGGGCGCCAAAGCGCCTGAAAATGGCCGTGGGAGTCGCGGAAGCCGCAAGCCGGCGACGGCTTGCTGGCCTGGCCGGCGGCCGACTCCTCGTCTGCTTGGACGGGCGACTTGGAGCGGCCGCGGAACCAGTGCTTCGACGCGCCCATGCTGCTGCCCGTAAAGAGGGAGAATCGGGAACGCGCCAAGGACAAACCACCGCCTTTGCGTAATGAAGGGCGGGACGGACGAGGGGCCCGCCGTTGTTGCACCTGTAGACGACGATGGAGGCGTTGCCACATGCACATGCACATGCACATGAGTGTGTATGTAGGTTTGTAGTGATGCTTGTCGCAACCGTGAGTCTGGCTAGGTAGCGACTCGTTCAGCACCTGGCGAGGTCACAAGGACCAGTCCACCAAGAATTTTACAACAAGGCGGTCGCACAGCACGATTCACGCGACAGACAAGGCGCGGGCGACGGCTCCCTCAGAAGCCGTTGCCCCCACCACAGGAGCAGTCACGCGACTCCCACTCCGGCGCCCGCCCCAGCGCCCCACCGCCCCACCACCAAGAATTGGCACGGGCTGCCAAATGCAGCGTTTGTCCGTTGATCTCCACACACCCGCTGTGTGGCCGTGTGGCGTGGTGTCGCCTGTGCAAATCCTTTACTCGACTCGATGGCTTGTGAATTTTTTTTAAATTCTTTTATCCTGCGCGCCAGTCTGGCGTGCGACCAATGCCCTCGCTCCTCCGAACCCACGGCCGCTTCCCCTACTCGGCCATCAACGCGCGTCCGCGCTACGCGTGGCCTGGTGGCAAGCGCCTCGCCGTCTACCTCGGGCTGAACCTCGAGCACTTTGCGTTTGGCGAGGGTCACGGTGGCGAGCTCGCGCCGTCGGGCAGGCCGGACGTGCTCAACTACTCGTGGCGCGAGTACGGCAACCGCGTTGGCGCGTGGCGGCTGCTCGACGAGTTCGAAGAGCTCCGTCTTCCTGTCTCGGTGCTGGCAAACTCGGAGATCGCTGGCCACTGCCCGGAGCTGCTCGCTGCACACATCGCACGTGGAGACGAGGTCGTCGGCCACGGCCGCACAAACGCGGAGCGGCAGGGCGACCTGGTCGAGAGGGACGAGGCGGCGCTCATCGCCGAGACGACGTCGACTCTCGCAGACGCGGCAGGCGCAACCCGCTCCTGGCAACTTGCCGAGACGACGGGAGATTGTGCGCGAGAGGCCGACACTTTAGCTACTCTCAGCTACTCTCAGCTACTCTCAGCCACTCTCGGCTGATCGCGGCTGATCTCGGCTAACCTCGGCTACTCACGGCTACTCTCAGCTACTCTCAGCTACTCTCGGCTGATCGCGGCTGATCTCGGCTAACCTCGGCTACTCTCGCGCAGGCGCCCCGCCCCGCGGCTGGCTGGGCCCTTGGATCTCGCAGAGCCACGTCTCGCCTGACCTGCTCGCCGAGGCCGGGTACGAGTACCTGCTGGACTGGTGACTCGAGATGCGCCGAGATGCGCCGAGATGCGCCGAGATGAGCCGAGATGAGCCGAGATCAGCCATGAACCGAGATCAGCCGAGATCAGCCGAGATCGCCCCGGGCGCAGGTGCCACGACGACCAGCCAACGTGGATGAGCACGCGCGGCGGCGGCCGAATCTTGAGCCTCCCGTACCCTCAGGACACTTCCTAGACACTTCCTAGACACTTCCTAGAAGTGCCGAATCTTGAGCCTCCCGTACCCTCAGGAGCCCAGATCGCCCGAGATCGGGCGAGGCTGCCTGCGAATCACCCACGATCGCCTCACGGTCGAGGTCACCCGAGATCACGTTGCGTCATCCGACCATTTAGACCACCCGATATCACCCAAGATCACACGAGTTCAACGAGATCACCCGAGATCGCGCCGAGATCACTCGAGATCACACGAGATCACCACGCGCCTCAGGAGCTGAACGACATCCCGACGATCCTCGTCCGGCGTGCGTCCGCCTCGGAGTTCGCAGGCATGCTCGTCGATATCTCCTTACATCTCCCCACATCTCCCCACATCTCCCCACATCTCCCCGCACCTCGTCGGCGGCTTCGAAGTCACCCCAGGCTCGTGCTGGCAACGATTCAGGCATGATCGTGGACAACTTCGACGAGATGCGCGAGCAGAGCGAGCGGCGCGTCCAGCCGCTCTCGTGACTGGGATCGAGCGGGCCGAATGCTTTCTTTTTATGGGGTCGCAGCTGTCTTTGTTAGGCACGAGCAGCCGCTTGTGATGGGGATCGCGCTGCACGCGTACATCGTCGGGCAGCCTTTCCGGCTCAGGAAGCTGCGCCGCGCACTCGAGCACATCGCTGCGCACCGCGATGACGTCTGGCTGACGACGAGTGGGGAGATCGCGGCGCACGCGCGGACAGAGCTGGACAGGTTCGTTCACGGTGGTGTTTACGTTTCCGAGTAGTGGGTTTGGTGCAGCTCTCTGCTAGATTCGCGCCGCGGCCCGCTCTGGCGGCGAACGAAGCGCATATCACAAACGTGAAAGCTAGAGCCGTGGGGAGCACTCGCCTCTGGGGGGGCGCGGGGGCCCTAGAGGGTATCCATGCGGGGGGGCGACGGGGTCCCATGGCCCGCCGCAGGCGCCGATTTTTTCGGAAATTTCTTCTTTTTTTGCGCGATTTTTTACTTGTTTTCATGGGAAATTCGGCGTACTTGCGGCCACATGCTATCACGCCTTGCGACAGCCTGTCGGCGCTGCTGACCGTGCCATGCTGCACAATTGATCACCTGCATAGCTCGCGGCCTTAGTATCAAGCATTCAGTGACGACCTGATCGTACGGCCAGTAGGAAGGTGTCCTTCCAGCTGCGTGCACGCTTCTGACGCAATGCGCGTCACAAACTGCCTCAGATTGGCTGCTGGCACTCTCGAGGCTATGCCTACACAGCCTCGCGCGCATGGGCAGTCAAGAGGGACCACGCAACTTCTCAGGACAGCACCAGTGCCTCTCTCTTGGACCGGCAAACGTGGTGGTCTCGTGTTACCAATGTGGGACCAGTGCGGCATCGCGCCATCGACAGCGCTGAACTGCGCCTCACCACTGACCGGGAAGGCCGCCAAGTGGACCAGCACCGGTCGCACATTGTGGCGACAGTCAGCAGTGCATGTCTGATAGCTAGACCAGCAGCGTCACGGTCGCAGGGTCGGATCGTGTCAAGCCTCTCGCCCGGCCGGCCGCGTGCAGACGTCGGCCTGTCTGCTGTCTGGAGTGATCTGTCGGCGGTCAGTACGACCGATCAGGTCGGAGTTTTCTTATGGTTGGAGGGTCTATCTGTATGTACTCCTCGAGATCTCTCCAAATCTGCCCTCTGATCAACCGTGATCATTCGGGAAGTCGGTGCTAGTAGAGACTAGTAGAGCCGGAGCCCCGTTTCCGCACTGCTGCGCGGCCCCCCAGAGGCACTCGCACTGCCACAGGGTGGGACTTGGGCTCGGCAGCTTTTCGTGTTGCACTGTTCACTCCTAAACAAATCTCTCTCAAACCATACGATCATACATCATGGGATAAATCTCTCCCCACAACATGTCAACATCGCTACATCGGAAGATCTCCTTGGACTGTAAAGCTCCGTAGATCTGAGATGCTTTTTATTTTTTGAGAGCGCCTTCGTTGTTAATAATACAGACGGATGCGCGGTACCTTCTTGCCGCACCCGCAGTCAGTCATACACACACGCGCACACACACTCCGCGCCGCACCTGAATACCGCGCCGTCTTTGAAACCGGTTTGGAGCATGCAGTGCCGTGTTGTCATCCGCAGCGGTGTGGGCGATAAGCTGGCCGTCGAGCGCAGCAGCGAGAAGGACTTGCCGCTGACGTTGAGTGCGATTACGCCGTCGCGTGCGGAGAGCGGCTCGATTTGCGTGGAAAGCCGGCGTATTGCGCCTCGCATGAGAGGCATGGCGGAGCAAGATGTATTTGTGGCGCGGACGATTCCCGTGAGCCCGCTGCTGGCGGGGGCGAGAAGAGAGAGAATTTTACGTGCAAGAGAGAGATGACGACGACAATTGGGTTCGAATAAAAGGGGGGGTAGGGTAGGGGGGGTTGGGGGTTGGGGAAGGGGTAGAGGATCAGCTGCCACATCCTCCCTGTCGCCCCCCCCCAGCACTCCAAGGTGCCAAGAGAACAAAAAAGAAAGAAAGAAAGAAAACAGACAACCCAAGGGAGGGATGGGAGGACGGCACGCCGCCACCACACAGGGATGCCAAGAGAACAAAGCTTGATTTTTCTTTTTCTCGCGATGTCTGCCCCGCCGCGTCGCCGCTCGCGCCGCCTCGCCACCGCCGCTCCCTCGCCAGACACGCCGCCGCCCGCCCGCCTCCTCGACCTCCCCACGGACCTCCTCGTGCGCGTCGTCTCTCGCTGCGACCCCGCCGACATCGCTCGCGTCGCGGGCGTCTCGCTTCTCTTCCACGCCTCGCTTGCGGTGGAGGGCATCCGCTTGTGGGCGCAAGAGCGCGGCTTCGAGCTGCCGGCGCAGCCCGAGGAAGAGAGCTGCGCCGTGCGGTGGCTGTGCTTCGCTGCCTTGCTGTGCGAGTCCAACCCGCCGGCGAGGGCGGCGGCAGGCGAACGGCACAGCGTCTTCATCGATGGCGAGGGGCGGCTCTCGTCTTGCGGCTCTGCGCCGTCCTACTCTCCAGCCCTGCTCGGCCACGGCGAGGGCGTGAGGCGGCTCAACACGCCGACGCGCCTCCCTTCTCCGCTGGGTGGCGAGCGCGTCGTGAGCGTGTCGGCTGGAGAGTACCACAGCCTCGCCCTCACCGCCAGCGGTGCTGTCTGGAGCTGGGGCTTTGGAGGGCAAGGCCGGTTGGGCCACGGCGACACGCAGCAGCTGCTGCAACCGACGAAGATCGAGGCCTTTGCTGGCCAGCGCGTCGTCGCCGTGTCGGCTGGAGAGCACCACAGCCTGGCCCTCGCCGCCGACGGCAGCCTCTGGAGCTGGGGTTGGGGAGGCTTAGGCCAGTTGGGCCACGGCGACACGCAGGACCAGCCGCTGCCCAAGAAGGTCGAGGCCTTGGCTGGCCAGCGCGTCGTCGCTGTGTCGGCGGGAGGGTCTCACAGCCTCGCCCTCACCGCCGACGGCGCCGTCTGGAGCTGGGGCGGTGGAGGCTATGGCCGGTTGGGCCACGGCGACCAGCAGAACCAGCTGCTGCCAAAGAAGGTTGAGGCCTTGGCTGGCAGGCGCGTCGTCGCTGTGTCGGCTGTATTTGATTACAGTCTCGCCCTCGCCGCCGACGGCGGTGTCTGGAGCTGGGGCTGGGGAGGCAATGGCAAGCTGGGCCACGGCGACGAGCAGCATCAGCTGCTGCCCAAGAAGATCGAGGCCTTGGCTGGCCAGCGCGTCGTCGCCGTGTCGGCTGGAGAGTACCACAGCCTCGCCCTCTCCGCCGACGGCGCCGTCTGGAGCTGGGGCTACGGAGGCGACGGCCGTTTGGGCCACGGCGACCAGCAGATCCAGCTGCTGCCGCGGAAGGTCGAGGCCTTGGCTGGCCAGCGCGTCGTCGCTGTCTCGGCAGGATCCCGCCACACCAACGCCCTCACTGCCGACGGCGCTGTCTGGAGCTGGGGCGGCGGGGACTATGGCCAGCTGGGCCACGGCGACCGAGAGCACCAGTTCGCGCCCAAGAAGGTCGAGATGTGGGCGAGCCGGCCGCCGACGCCTACTTCCTCTGACGGAGAGGACAGCAGCCCGCTCGCGAGCAGCGGCGGGGAGGACAGTGATTAGGGTAGCAACTCGGACGAGTGGGAATGCTAGAGGGCAGCAGAGGAGCGCGAGTAGTCTTTCTTTCGGCTAGCCGAGTCACCCACTGGGCAGACTGTCTCTATTCTCCCCAACGCAGCACAATCCTGAATGGGTTGAGGAGGCAAATCGCAAAAGAATTTTGACACTCCCATGCTGCCACTCAGAGATAAACCTTACCTATCTGAAAACCTCTCGGAAACATGGAGAGACAGACACATGGTTCATGGGGTTCCATTCCACCTTCCACTCAGCGGACGTCGCGATGGCCGTTGCCACGGATCTCTGGCCGGCTCCGAGCCAGTGTGTCGCGCCAGTCGAGAGACCGCCACGCGCCAGTCCCGCAGGCCATCGGCCCCTCACGCAGCCCGCCATGCGCCAGCCCAGCACCAGTCACCACTTGTCTTGCCTGCGCCGCTTCTTGCCGCGCCCGCCGCGCCCGCCGCCGCGGCCCCTCCCGCCCCCTCCGCCGCCCCGCGAGAGGACAGTGCCGGGCGCGTCCGCCGCGCGCCGCCTCCACTCCTTGCCCTCGTCGGCGCGGCTGTACACCTCGACGAAGCTCTCGTCGAGGTAGCCGTCGTGGTCGCACACGCACGCCTGGAACTTGCCGTCGGCCCACGTCTGGCGCACCTCGGCCAGCCGCCACTCCACCCGCCGCTGGTAGCGGTTGCCGTCTGCCCAGGTGAAGACGCCCTCGGCCGTCCGGTCCAGAAGGTCGTCGAAGGGCGAGCCCCCCGCGGGCGGAGGGTCGGTGGGCGGCGGCGGCGGCGCCACGGGCAAATAGTCCTCCACCTCGACCTAAGGTGAGGTAAGGCGCACTTCTCCACACACACACGAGGTGGCGGGGCAAGGGCAGGCTAGTCCCTCGCGACTCCACGTCTAGACGACAGGAGCCCCACGGCATTGGCAGTGCAAGGCCCGGTGCGCGTGGGCGAGCGGTGCTGGAGGGTGCGGGAGCACCTCGACCAGCTCGCCGCGCTTGGGGGCCTGCCAGACGGTGCCCGTGCGCTCGCCGTCAATCTGCTGCAGCAGCACCTCCCGCAGCATGACGAGCGAGCGGACAACCTACTCCCGGGCACTCTCGCGTACTCTCGGGTAATCTCGGAGAGAGGAGGCGCGTGAGCGGACAACCTTCTCGCTCTTGCCCTTGGTCGAGATGCCCGGAGGGAAGCAGTACAGGTCGCCACCCCCGTGCACCTCTCCCTCCGCCAAGTCGCGCGCCGCATCACCCGCGGCGGCGGCGGCGGCGCGCCGCGCCCCGTCCCTCGGCGCCGCGGGCAGGTAGACGCCGCCGCGCAGTATGTAGCGCAGAGTCCAACCGTGCAGGGCCACCTAATCAACAGCCAGTCGCTCAGGGGCATGAGCTCGCCGACTCGACCACGGACTCGTCCGCCCGAGCGGCGCCACCTCGGCCTCCGCCTTGTCCTTCTTGAGCTTGACAGCCGCGCGGTAGACGGCGAGGGAAGGCGCGTGCGCCCTCAGCTCCGACGGCAACTCCTCCTCGGCGACGCGCCGCTTGGCGCCAGGCGCACCCGCCGGCTTGGGAGGCAGCTTCGGCGCCGCCGCCGCCGCCGGCCGCTCCTTGGCCAACGCCTTAGCTGGGTCCTGTCTGCGGATCGTCGGGTCGGAAGGCAGAGCCGGCGGCGGCGTCGACTCGTCTCTCGGCGGCGGCTTGGCCATCGCCCCCGACGCCTGCAGCTTGCGGATGCGCGCCTGGATGTGCGGGGCGGGTGTCAGTCGCCGCCCGTCGGCCGCCTTGCCACGTGTGTGTGCGGGCCAAGCCCCGCGGCGTGAGCTGAAGGCCCTCGCCCCGAGTGAGCTGCAGGTGTGCGTGGCCCGACCGCCCGATGTCTACCTGAGCGCCTGGATGCGCGACCGGGAGAGAGGGGGAGAGGGGGGGAGAGAGGGGGAGAGATGCGCCTGGATGTGCGACCACGCGCGCTTGAGCGCCCTCTCCGCCTAGGCAAGGTAAGGTGAGGAAGGTACATCTCTGCACACACGCCAGGCGCCGCTGGGCGGTGTGTGTGTGTGTGTGTGTGTGTGTGTGTGTGTGTGTGCGTGTGTGTGTGTGTGTGTGTCTGTCTATGTCTATGTCGCCCCGCCTCCAGCCGCCTCTCCGCCGCGTCGCCGCCGGCGCTCGCAAGAGTCCCCCCGCTGAGGCCGAGACGCTCGACAGTCTCAACCATCTTGCGGTCGTCGGCATCGCTCCATGCGCGGGGCGGGTAGTCGATCCGCGCCGGTGGCGCCGGGCGGAGAGGCGCGAGGACGCCCTCGAGTTGCAGCGGCGCTCGCCCCTCGCCCGACGGCCACCCAACCGAGGACCAGCCGCCGGCGGCCTGGGGCGGGTAGGAGCGTCCGACGAGCCTCGCCGGCCGCGCCTTTCCGACGGAAGGAGAGGGCGAGTGGGAGGAGGAACAAGAGGGAGAGGGAGAGGGAGAGGGGGAGGGAGAGTGAAGGCAAGAGCGGCAGTGGCAGCAGTAATAGCAGTCCGGATCGCGCCTTTCCGACGTGGTGGTGCGCAAGGTATGGCGCGTGCGGCGGAGGAGGATCATCCTCCCCCTCCAAATCGGACGCGTCGGAAAGGCCGACCGTGTCCAGCGAGTCCGGCATCGCGGGCCGCGTGCAGTGCGGCCTCGTGTGCGGACGCACGACGCCGCCCTCCCCGCCGCCCTCCCCCTCCCCGCCGCCCTCGCCCCCCTCCTTGCTGCCCGCCGACGCCCGCGGCCTCCGGCTGTAGTACGCCAGCGCCCGCCACAGCCTGTGCGCATCCGCCGCGCCTGGCATTGGCCCGGCCGCGCCCGGAAGAACCTCCGCGCGCGCCGCCAGCCGGGTTGCGACCTCCTCCCAGTCGATGGACGCCGTGCGGCGGCCTTGCACGTGCGCGTACACCTCGGCCAGCAGCATGTGGGTCGTGCGGAGCGAGAAGCCGAGCACGGGCGGGGGCGCCGCCATCTCGCCGATCGGCGGGCGCTTGCGGCGGGGCGGGCAGTCGGCGTGGACGCCAAACGCAGAGTCGACGACGGCGCGCTCCTTGACGGCCGGCAGGCCGGGCTCGCCTGCGTCGTCCTCCGGAGAGGGGAGCGGCAGAGGAGGGACGAGCGGCGCGGCGCGCGGAGGCGGGACCGCGCCACCCTCGGCGGCGGCGGCGAGCGGACCCGGCGGCGGGGCGAGGAGGAGGGAGCGGCTCCTCTCCTCGGGAGGCGTCCAGCGGCCTGAGAGGACGTCGAGCACGGCCCGCGAGTCGTCCGCGAGGGTGCTGCGCCCTCCCGCCTCGGCCGAGGAGAGGAAGCGGCTGCCCCACTCCAGGCTCAGCCGTGGACCGGAGGAAGAGGAGGCGGAGGCGGAGGAGGGGGAGGCGGCGGCGTCGCCGTCGCAGGCCCCGGAAGTGGCGCCGTGCAGCCGCCACGCCTCCGGTCGGCTGCGCACGATGACGCTGCCTCGCCGATACCCGCGGCACTTTCCAAAGTCCATCACCTTGCACCAGCCCGGCGGAAGGCCGTCGTTGCCGCCGCCGTCGCCGCCGTCGCCGCCTTCGCCGCCCTCGCCTCCTCCACCCTCACCTCCACCGCCGCCGCCTCCTCCGCCCGCGCTCTCCCCGTCGCTGCTGGCTCTGCACACGACGTCGTCGTGGCCACCGATGCCGTCGCCTCCAACCGAGCCATCGCCGCCGCCATCTCCACCGCCGCCGTCAGCTCCGCCACTGCGAATGCCACTTGACTCGCGGCCGTCACTGCCGCCCTCGTCCGCAGCCGCGTCGCCGCTGACAGCTTCGGTGGAGGCGCCGCTGCCGCTGCCCGCATCGGTGGAGGAGGCCGTCGCCGCTGGTCCAGTGTCGTTGCCGTCGCCTTCCGCACCACGGACTTTGCCACCGTCTATCCCTCCCTCGCTGCCGCCACCGCCCCCGCCACCGTCGCTGCGGCCACCGCCTGCCTCGCCGCCGCCACCGCCGCCGCCCTCCTCGCGGTAGCACAGCGCATCCGCGTACCCCGCGCTGTGAGGCCCGAGCGCCCACGCCACCGCCTCGACCGTGAAAGCGACCTTCTGCTGCAGCTTTGCGCTCGCGCGGCGTGCGGCCTGCGAGGTGGCGCGAAAGTGCTCGCCACGCACGGGGATGCCGAGCGCGGCGCTGCAGCACGAGAGGAAGTGCTCGTCGAGAGCGGTGGCGCCTAATCTCGGGTAATCTCGGCTTATCTCGGGATCATCGGGTAATCTCGGGTGATCTCGTCGAGAGCGGTGGCGCCATTGGCGTACAGCCGCCGCACCGCCCGCAGCGTCTGGTAGGCCTCGTCGATGTCTCGCAGGGTCGGCTCGCGCCGCGCCGCCTTGGAGCGCGTCAGTCGCACGCGCGGAAGGCTCGACCCCGGAGGAGCCTCTGCGGAGGATGCCGACGCCACTGCAAAACTGTCTGCCAAAGCGCCTGCGGAAGCGCCTGCGGAAGCGCCTGCTGACGCTTCAGCTTCTGGCTGGCGAGGCGGCCCCGCTCCGCCCCCGTCGGGCTGCAGACGCGTCGCCCTCTCGTCCACCTGCTCGTCTGGCCGCTGAGACCCGAGATGCGGCGCGTCGAGGAGCGGCGGTGTCCGGCCGCGCTGTTCGGGCTGGGTGGCGCCAAGAGGGAGTGCAGGAGGCGCGGGAGGACGGACTCTGGTGGGGAGAGCATCTGCGGGGAGCGCCACGGCGCCGCCACTGCCCATCGGCTGGTTGGGTGCAAGAGGCGTGCGGCTCGGAGAGGCGCGAGACGCGGGCGCCGCGGCAGGATCGACCTCCATCGCGTCACCTCCCGCCTCCTTTTCTGCAGCTAGCGCGGCAGCAGGTAGTGCGGCAGCGGGGAGCGCCGCAGCACCACCACTGCCCCTCGACGTCCCGGTGCCGGCCAGCTCGCCGATAGGGCCGAGGTTGGCGGGCGGGACCGCCGAGCGGTAGACGATCATGTCCTCCAGCGCGTCCTGCGCCCTCAACACCACCTCCGCCGCGCTTGGCGGTGGCGCCGTCACCTCGTCAGCGGACGGACGCGCAGGCGACAGAGAGGCATCTCGTGCCGCCTCTGCCGGGCTGGACTCTTTCGCGGCGCAGCTATCGGGAGGCGCGCTCTCCATGGCACAGTGTCTCCTCCCACAGTGGCCCGGGTGGGTCGATTGACCTGCTGAAGCCCAACCAGCCCGGACCGTGTTTCTTTTTTACTATTCCTTCTATGTTCCTCTTGTTGTGCGTGTGCGAGGGAGTTTCGTCGTAAGATTCTTCCTCTCGCTCCAGGCCGTCGGCCGCCTGGGTCAGCCGCCGCCCCCGTCTGCATGCTCCCTCTCTACCTCCTCGTCCTCCACTCCCCTTCCGTGCTCGACGCCAGTATCCCACTCCTTGGCGCGCGCTGTGTCGTCCTCTCTGGCGTCGCTCCGGCGCTCTCGCTCGACGTCGCCGACTCGCTTCTCTCTCGTGGCGCTGCGAGCTGTGAGATCTGCGTGCCGCTACCGTCGTCGGGCTTCGCCCTCGGCTCCGACGCCGCCATGCGCTTGGCTCTACGCATCCAGCGGCGAGGCTTCGACAGCCTGATGGCCGAGCTTGGGTACCGCGGCTGCGACCCACGGGCAGAGGCGGTGGGCAACCGCCAGCGGTTGAGCTGGTCGCTCATGCGTGCGGACGACGTGGAGCAGCTTGGGCTGACGCTGCACGCCGCGGACTACCTCCTCATCCACGCGAGCGATGCTTCTCCGCTGGCTGGCGACGAGGAGGCGGCGAGGCGGGCGATGCGCGTGGGGCTGCTGAGGCGGGTGCTGGCGGCGCTGCGCCGGCGCGGCGACCCGCTGCACAGAGACGCAGCGGTGCCACGGCTGTGGTGGGCGAGGCTGAGGCGGCCGGCAACAGGGCCGCCGGAGCTGTAGCCGCTGTGAGAGGCGAGTGGCTGCATGTCGGAGAGGAGTGAGTATAAACAAATATGAAACGGACACACACTGTGGCTGTGTGCGTGTCCTGGCACCGCCCATTTTCGGGATTCACATGTTCAGCAGTCCACCCCAAAGTCGCGCAACCGTCTGGCCGAGACGGGCGCGAGGAGCTCGGCCCATCGCCGCGCCGCCGCCGCAAACTCCAGCTTTGCGGTCGCATTCGGCAACGGTGGGTTGGCGACCGCAGGATTGCATTGCGAGGCGGGCGGCCAATCGCGGCGAGCCGGCTGCGCCACGCCTCTGCCCATGGCTGGCGCCTTGGGCGTGCAGGGTAGCGCAGCGCCCTCGAGCGACTCGAGCGCGGCGGGCCTATCGCGGTGCAGTCGGGTGACGTTGGGTGCTAGGGAATTGTCACGGAAACCATGTCGGGGACACTGGCCGATGCAGGGCCCACACTTCAGCATCTATGCCGGACCGCGCAACCACAAAGGCGTTGTGGGGAAGGCGGGGATGCGCGCCGCGGATCTGGTTGCGGAGCTGGTTGCGGATCTGGTTCGAGTCCATCATCTATTCATTGGAACATCGCGACGAACTGCTGCACGCCGTGCTCGCGCACGTAGCTCAGCCACGGCAGCGCCTCGTCGAAGGCAAACATCTCGTCCTTTGAGAGCTGCTGCTCACCCGCGCCGCCGCGTACGCGGCCGATGTGCGGAGGCAGGCGAGCCGCCTCGCACGCATTCAGCAACAAGGCAGCGATGCCGAGGAAGAGCTTGAGCTGCACCGGCCGAGGTACCGGCGAAGGCACCATGGCGGGCCGAAAAAGAGAAAAAAAAACCCGTGGCTGAGCCCTTGGGTTGTCCGTTTTCTTTCTTTCTGAGCTCATGCGGTACCGGCACCCGGAGTATGGTTAGTTCCAAGGGTTAGTTCCGTGTACCGGGTTTTCCCCTTAACTGCAGAACGCCCCCTCTACTCGGAGCGAACGGACACACAACACCGTACGCCACGCGCGTATACGGGAACGCTGGAGGAGCCCTTTCTGTGAGGGGGATCGCGTCCAGAGACAAATTATCGATTGATGATAGAAGGCACCATGGCGGGCCGAAAAAGAGAAAAACATGGCCCCGTGCGCGTAAAAGAGAGAGCTCGAGCCTGACTTTCTATCTATCTATCTATCTATCAAGCTGGGCGACGACCCGCTGAGACTCTATAACGGATTAGTATAGAATAGTATAGAATAGACCACTGGTTAGTATAGACTGTTTGCCCAAACAACCGGAACCTGTACGCTCAGAGATAACCCACCTTTCAGAAAATGAGCCGAGCTTATTCAGCTCCTTCCTTCGGTACCGTCTAGGGCCAGCCACCCGCAGACGACAGTCGCGACCCATATCACTCGTGGTGAGGCCGCTCAAGACGCATGGCCAGAGCCACTCAGTTCGGTGGTGAACGTAAGTGTGAACGTGTGATCCTCAACAGAGGTCCAGCTCGATCAAGCAGAGGAGGTCCTCAACCCTTCTGTCTAGCCCCTCAGCTCCCCTGACGTGTGAGGCATTTCTTACTGTCTATGCTAACCTTTGCAGCGTTATGGTTAGGCGATGATCGGCAAAACGCCCAAGCATGAGCGAGAAGATCCTCAGTGCTGAAGGTGAAGCACATGCAAATCAGTAACCCGTTCCTCCCTGATCTCTCTCCAACGAAATATGCGCGCGTGGCACGCTGCTGGTCCGTAGTCCACGGACAGTTCTGGTTGAACTACTTTCTGTACGTACAACATGCACGCTGCACAGACATCACCGATACAGCCGCGAAAGGTGCCTTATCTAGATATCTCTCCGCTATCATGGCGAAGCATCGTATGTATCGGGGTCCCACTCATCATAGCTCTCCGGATTGACCGCCGCGCGCCACTGCTCCTCACCATGCGAATGCGCGATGTGGTCGATGTGCGGGTGGTCGGTCGTGAATACAAAGGAACGGGTCGTCGTCGTCAGGCTCGGCGCGTTCTCCCTCTCCCTCTCCTCAAACAGCGCAACGGCCTCAATCACTCGGAAAGGCGCCACAAACAACGCAACGAGGAGGACGATGGCAACGATCGTGACGACAGCCGTGCGCGGGGGCCGGTCATTCGCGGGCGTCTCCATCGAGGGCGTGCGGCAGAGGCTGGTGAGCGGCGAGAGCTCCAGAAAAACGAAACATGCGCTCCGCCGGAGAAAAGATCGTGTTTTCTTTTTTCGGCGGTCACTGTGGATGTGGCCCTGAGTTATGTGTACGCCTACTCAGAAAAACGAAATCTCCTCCGCCGGAGAAAGAGGCATGTTTTCTTTTTTCGGCGGTCACGGCGCGGCGCGGCGGCGGGCGGGGCGGCGCGGCGGCGGTGGGGTAATTAATGATTTGTGTTTATTATTACTTAATGACCTCGAGTGCTGTATTCCACGTCCTAACCTAATTAGTTAATTCATTAATTAATTACGTATTGAATTCCGCGTCGGGTATTCGCAAGTATTCCAGGAAGGCAGGGCGCGAGGCGGAGCTGTCTCGACGCAGTGTACCACCACCCACGCTGTAGATGGACAGAGAATAGTTCCCTTCCCCCCTCGGAGGGGGCCGGGAGATATGTATGTATGTATGTAGGAAGGTGAAGAACAGTCAGGCTCGGACTGGACACCAACGCGGTATGGGTGGACGCAAGACAGATGATGACGACACGCACGAGCGACACACAGACACAAACAAGCTCACGAGACACACAGCCAGCGGGCTGCCACACATCCTGAGTGGGAGCACTTGGAGCACTTGGAGCACTTGGAGTGCAGTCGGTAACCTCACATCCAGGGCCGGTGAGCTGAGAAGCGCATCCAGCGGGCCGGATGATCGGGATCGGGCTACGGGCTAGAGAGCCCTGACCCCTAGCTAGGAGTTGCCACCGCCGCTGTAGCAGTCCCGCGTCACATGGCACGGCTCCCATGCTGCGCAGGATATGGCGCAGACTCACTTTACGGTGCGTACTTTCCTCTGACAGGAAGAGTGGTACCGCCATCGTGTCGAAGAGCTTGTACGGCGGCCGCTGCAGCACCTGAGCGGCGTCTGCGCGCCTCACACAAAGTATTCACCTCGCGCGCGGCCGACAAAGTGAGCGTAACGACCACCTCCCTCTCAGTCACCCCCCCGACGATACACAGCCCGTTCGTTCTCGCCGAGAAGACGCTCGGAGCGCCCAACTTTGCCTCGTGCGGCCATCAAACAGGCGCGTTGCCTCCCATCTCCGCACTTCCCATCTACCCCCACACTGCCACTGCCGGGGACGCGCAGATGCGACTCCCGGGCCCGCTCACCTCACCCGAGCCCCGCCGACCAGGCACGGCCCGACGAGAACCCGCCGGGAAGGAGCTGGCCGAGCCATCGCCGGCCTCCCTGCCGGCTCATGACCGCTCAAAAGGTCGCTCACCCGCCCGTCGCTTGCCGCCCCTCTCCCAGCCTTTGCCGGCGCTTTTGCACGAACCTAGGGCTCAGTTCCGTCTCCCCCCCCCCTCCCTCCTGTGTGTAGGCCGTTTAATGCTGGCGGGAAGAGGCGCGCTGAGCCATCGGCGACGTCCCGGCGAGCTCATGGGCGTTCAAAAGGTCGCGGACCCGCCCGTCGCTTGCCGCCCCTCTCCCAGCCGTTGCCGGCGACAGGATCACGAACCTAGGGCTCAGTTCCGTCTTCCTCCCCCTCGCTCCTGTAGGTAGGCCGCCCCGCGCTGGCGGGAAGAGGCGCGCTGAGCCATCGGCGACGTCCTGGCGAGCTCATGTCCCCCCAAAAGGTCGCACCCGCCCGTGGCTCCGCCGTCGGCTCCGCCGCGAGCGGCGACGGTGAGGCCGCCGGGGCTCGCCTATACCGGCTAGTGTGGAGCTATCAGTGTGGTTGCGTGTTGTACTAGTGAGGCTGCACTAGGCGGCCCGTTTTTAGCAAAAATAAGATACCACATCGCGTGTGGTCGTCGAAAAACCGCATGTTCGCCCGTCTGGGACCTCTTCGTACGGCTCCAAAAACCGCTCCTTAACGACGACTACGCGGCCCGGCGGTCGATCTGCGCCTTCTCAGCGGTAGAGGGGATGTGGGCGGTACGTGCGGACCGCGTGGTGCTGCGATGGCTTGACGAGTGCGACTCCCAGCGTCGACTTTTCGACCCCACGGAGCCTCTGCTGCTCCGGGGGGGGGGGTCTGCAGACCACCCGGCCGAACTTCAGAGTGGCGGTGGTCCTCAAATACCGCTCAAACGCCCACGATGTTGTGGAGGGGATATATGCTGATGATCCCGGCCCGATTGGGTCGCTCAGAAAGCTTCTGGGCGGTCGCTAAGGTTCGCTCCCCGCACACGGGCCCCGGAATAAGATACCTCATAAAACTGGTGGGGCAAGGGGGGGCGACCCTCGCATCTCCACGCCCGGGACACGAGCAGGAGCCCCACGGCATTCAAAGTGCAAGCACCGGCCCGGTGCCGTGGGTGAGCAACCTGCACCCCACTGCCACTCCCTCCCTCCCAGACACACAGGACCCACACACAACCCCCACAGCGTGGACGACTACATGTTCAGAAACACCAAGCAGCGAGGCGAGGGTGAAGGGGTAAGGGGCTGTGTGGGGCAGAATCTACATCTGACTACTCCATCTAGCCTGGGGGGTCGGAGGAGGGGGGGGCGCGGACGCGCGGTAGGAGCTCGGCACGGTCAGCAATGAAGCAGATCAGTGTTGATATTATTGCAATACGACAGAAAGAGGATCCTGCAGGGCCGATGTGTGCATGTGGTCGCCCCTTCATTTTTTTATGGAGTCACACAAGGTCAAGCGCTGGAGGTGGAGCGTGGTTTTATCTCACGCCCATCGTCCCACAGTGTGCCCCCGGCAGCCGCCAAGCAGAGCATCGCTCTCACACATCACACATTCATGAAGACGCAGCTCACAAGTGACAAGGCCAGTGAGGGCGGGGCGAGCTTCAGGCGCAAAGAGCTGCATGCCAGCGAAGCGCTGTCGAAGATCGCCGGCACTGTGCACGGAACCCACTCAGCCGTTGTACCTCGCTTTCAGCTCCGGAGGCGGCAGCGTATGCATAACGTGGCCGCCGTCCGCCTGCAGGTACTGCCGCAACGTCGTGCGCCGGTCGGCGAGCAGAGTTTCGTCGAGGAACGAATCGGCCGCCTCCTTGGGCACGCCGGGCTTTTGGGAGGCGAGCACGCAGTGGCGGCAGTAGACCGGGCACGGCCGCAGTCCCGAGTCGGCGCCCCACCCCCAGACGGTGACGGAACCGAAGTGCGGCGAGAGGGCGGCCTCGTACTTTGCGCGGTGGCCACGCCTGTCAAGCACCTCCTCGTCGGTGGCGCGCGTGCACATGATGCCGGTGCTCTCGGGCGGCGAGGAGGCGCCGCCTTCGAGCGGGTAGATTGGGACCTCCACAAAGTTGAACTCCTCCTCCCGCTCGAGCAGCGCAGGCAGCTCCGAGGCGGGAACGTCGAACGCCGCGACGACAAAGCCGCTCGCAGCGTCTTCGCTCGGTTCCGCACAGAGCGAGGCGATCTCGCGTGTGTCGGGACGCGCGATGCCTCGCGCGAAGAAGATGTGAGCCGGGTGGCCGAACACGCGCCTCCAGCCCCGCACACGGCCAAGCCGGAACCGAGACGCCGACGGACAAGTGGACTGCGCGGACTGCTCGGAGAGGAGAGAGCCGAAGCCGATGATGCTCGCGACGCCAGAGGCGCCAACGCGAGCCACCACCTCGGACGCGGTCAGTGCTCCAGGCACGGGAGGGACGGCGGTGGCTGACAGCATCGCTCTAGCGTGTGACTGGCCGCGCAGAGCGAGGGTGCGGCTGAGCGAGCCGCCCGACGTATTTGCCTGCGCAAAAAAAGAATCTTACAACAAAACTCCCTCGCACGACACTGGGCACGGGACTGGCGCGCACTGGCACGAACACAGGTACACCACGGGAGCCGCCTAAGCGACTCCTGCGAGGGTGGCGAGGCACTTAGCTCCGTGCACCCGCCCACCCCCGCCACAGGCAAGCTCATTCACGACCTGCTCTGCGATGGCCGTGTGAAGAACGACTGAGATGCGCTGCTTCTGCAGCCCCAGCCAGCTCTTGGTGGTCCAAGTCACCTCATCGAGGTACTGGGCCCGCGTCAGCTTGTTCTGTAGCACGTCCGCCGCTCTCCGGAGGATCTCACGGACCCCCTTTCCGAACCCGCCGAACGATTCGAACAGCAGCAGCTGCACTTCGACGCCCTTGTCTTCCCTGGCGTAGCGATAGTCCCCGCCGTAGGACGGTATGCGGCGGTCGCCGCCCACCACCCTGCCCCCCCTGGTATGCCAGCGCCCAGTCCCTTGCCCTCTCTAGCGCGACGCTCCGACCCTCCGACAAGCCGCTCCTAGACCTAGTGCCACAAGGAATCGCAGCGGAGTATTCGGCCCTCTCTGAGCGTCGACCGTACGTGTTTCCCCCCATTCAAATCTGTCATACCGGGCGCGACTCTGACCTGTTCCTTTTTACCCATCTCACAGTAGAGAGGTATGGGGGTTTATTTATTTATTTTCTGTGCCCCCAATGGATTTCTTGGATCAGTGCCCACGAGCTGTAGTCCCGCGCTCTGCTCGCCGGTTTGGTTCAGTGCATGCACGCACGCCTGGCTACTGTGTCCGCGGCAGTGACGGTGGGCATCGGCACCCTGCTGCAGAGTCGACAGGCGCACGGAGACTCCACTTCGGACGCCATGCTCGACCGCGAGAACGCGAGCACGAACGGGCACACTCCCGGCCGCGACTCTTTCGGCCTGCCCAAGAGTGGGGCTCCGATCCGCGAGGCCAAGTCCGTGGCGCCCTCCGACGTTCCGCGGCGGCCCTCCGAGGCGGAGCGGCCCATCGTCGTCGGCATCGCGGGCGGCACTGGCTCCGGCAAGACGACCGTCTCGCGGGCGATTGCTTCGCGGCTCGGCCGGGACAACCTGATACACATCGCGCACGACTCGTACTACAAGGACCTGTCGCACCTGGCGATCGAGGAGCGCGCCCAGGTCAACTTTGACCACCCCGACTCCCTCGACTCGCCGCTGCTGCTGCAGCATCTCGCCGCCCTCAAGGAGGGGCATCCGGTGCAGGTGCCGATCTACAACTACTCGACGCACACCCTGTTGACGAATGAAGCATGAATTGTTAATTATTGAAGCAGGTGCCGATCTACAACTACTCGACGCACAGCCGCGAGGCCGACATGCAGTCTGTCTCGCCGGCGCGCATCATCCTCGTCGAGGGGATCCTGCTCTTCGCGGAGCCGGAGCTGGCCAAGGCGTGCGACATCAAGATCTTCGTCGACACTGAGGCGGACTTGCGCTTTATCCGCCGACTCCGCCGCGACATCACCGAGCGAGGCCGCACCGCCGAGACGGTTATCGCGCAGTACACGGAGACCGTGCGGCCGATGCACAACGAGTTTGTCGAGCCGTCCAAGCGGTTCGCCGACATCATCATCCCGACCGGCCTCAACTCTGTCGCCCTCGAGATGGTCATCGCGCGGCTCGAGTCCTTCCTCCCTCCCGCCGCCGCCGCCTCCGCCGCCGCAGCGCCGCCGACGACGACGCCGACGCCGACGACGCCTTGCGCCGTCTCGTCATAGCCCTCCCCCTCTTCCGCCCCTTCTCTCTCCGCTCCCCCTTCTCTCGGGGACGTAGCTACGGGCGCGGCTCGGCAGGGGGGAGGGGAGGGGGCAGGGGGCAGGGGGCAGGGGAGGGGGGAGGGTCTCGGGTATTGGTGCCCCCCCCCCGGGGGCGGTGCGCCTCGTTCTGCATGTACGTGGCGGGCGGGGGCTGAGGCGCCGACGCTGGAGAGACAGAGAGAGAGAGCGGAGAGGAGAGGAGAGAGAGAGCGCGAGAGGCGAGAGGCGAGAGGCGAGAGGCCAGGAGAGCGGAGAGCGGAGTGGAGGAGCGAGGAGGAGGGAGAGAGAGAGGATAGATCTGCCGTTACGGTGTTGGCGCTCCGCCGTAGAGAAGGTAAGGTAAGGTAAACTCTTCTCTCCACACACACGAGGTCTCGAGGTGGTGGGGCAAGGGGGGGCAACCCTCGCGTCTCCACGTCTAACGACAGGAGCCCCACGGCATTCAAAGTGCAAGGCCCGGTGCGCGTGGGTGAGCGGTGTGTGTGTGTGTGTGTGTGTGTGTGTGTGTGTGTGTGTGTGTGTGTGTGTGTGTGTGTGTGTGTGTGTGCGTGTGTGTGTCACGTCGGCCACTGCATCCTCTGAGCCGTACGGTACGTAATTCTGACGTAATTTTAGAATCTCTGAGCAATCTCAGCGTCCACTTTCGAGGTCGCCTCGAAAATACGAAGCAGTGTAAGTCTTTGACATCAAGTCTTTGACATCAAAACAATGCGAAGAAGTATTAAATTCATCGACTAGCTAGGGAAGGACGGCTCAACCTCCACGATGTCGAAGGTCACTCCGTTGCGCACTAGCCTGTGGATCACACCGGTGGGGTGCATGTACGTGAGGGGCGGGTAGAGGTACTCCTTCTCGTGCGGGAAGGCGGAGAACTCCGAAATATCCACGCCCATGTTCATGAACGTCGAGCTTTTGAGCCGGAAAAGCAGGGCGCGCTGCTTGCCGGCGGCGGACGCGTAGCGCGCCGCGACCTCGAGCCGCGAGGTCGTGGAGCAGCAAGCAAACTCGGTTCCGCCCATCGCGAGGAAGCGGGAAGAGGCGCGCATGTCCCCCATCCCGCGCCAGAGGATACGTCCCTCCCCCGCCTTAGCCGGCTTCGCCGCCTTCGAAGAGCAGAGGGCCCGGCAGGCTGCTAGCAATGCTGTCCCACCGCCACGCGCAGCGGGCTCTCCTGCGTCACATGGTTTGGCGCGCTCTTCGCAGTTGGCGGCAGCGGGCTCGGCTTCCCCAGAGTCCGACACTGGCACCGGCGACTCCTCGACGGTCGTTTCGCCCAATCGACCATCGCCGCTGACGCGCGCCCGCCGCAAAGTGTCCAGGCTCAGCTCGCCACTCTCCACCAGCTCCTCCAGCTCCATGCCATCGAGGCCGGCCGTCGTCACTGCAGCGACGGCGCGCATCCGCTTGAGCGCCTCGTAGATGAAGGCCATTGTCGCCGGCTGCGGGTGCGGCGCGGCCAGCTGCGGGGGCTCGAGCGGGAGAGGGAGTCCGTCCTCTCCTTTGCGGTAGTTGCTCACTTTGAGCTGGCGCATCGGTCCATTGAGCGCGCGGAAGGCGGCGGTCGAGTAGAGCCGCAACGCGACCACGTGCGCCTCCTCCAGCCGCGCTCTGCGAGCCACCGGCAGCGCCACAAAGTCAGCGAGCACCATACCCTCGCGCCCTCCGAGGCTGGAACCGTCCGGCCAACAATCGCGCCGCCAACCGTTCTGAAAGCTGCGAGGGCGGAGGAGGCAGAGGTGGGGAGGGCGACGGAGGGGGCGAGGGCGGAGGGGGCGAGGGCGGAGGGGGCGAGGGCGGCAGGGAGGGCGGGGGTGGCCTGCGGTCGCTCGAACCGGCCGGCGCGTTGAGGATATACCGCAGATTCTCGAGCACCTCCGGATCGCCGAGCGCCTCCGCCTCCTCGATAATTGCCGCGGTGCCCTGCCTCATCCGATCGTGAAGGTACGCCTCTGAGTAGCCGATGATGCCGTATAGACCTGTTGCCGCCTCTTCCGGCTGTCCTACGACGAGCTCCTTGGCAGCGCCGGCGAAGCGGTCGGAGAGTCGCTCCGCCGTGACGGTCAACAGCTCGTCCACGCTCGCATCGCACCACGAGGAGGAAGATGAAAGGCGGGTCCAGCCTGGGTAGGCCTTGGACCCCGCAGCCTTGCGCAGCAACGCCAGCGAGAGGATAGCAACGAGCAGGCTGACGCACCCCTGTGCAAGCAGCGTCAAGCCGAGGTACTGCACATTTTGCGGCTCAATGGCGTGCATCAGGACGCTGCACACCTTGCCGCGGTACGGGAAGTACCATCCGTCGATCGACTCATAGCCGTCGTCGTCGGATGCGCTGAAGAGCTGACGGCATGCGCTAACAAACAGAGGGCGGGGATCGCGGTAATGCCCGACGCGGTACAGCTCGCGGTCGCTGCCGACCCCAAGCAGGCTCCAGCTCGCGAGGAGCCAAGCGAAGAAAGAAAAGCCGGCCGCGCTCGTGAACGTGAGCCAGAATTTACGTGAGGGTCTGGACGTGATCCACGCGGCGCAGCTAATCTTCCTTCGAGCGAGAGGCAGCGCGGCGGGAAGGAGGGCGAAGGCAGGCAGCCAGGGGACCAGACCGATGGCGAGCAGAAGCAGCGCGCGTGCCATCCATTTCGTCACGCAGACGGCCTTGCGCACCTCCTTTTCGTGAAAGCGGCTCCGCATCTGCTCCACCTCAATCTCGCTCAAGGCGCTCTCCAACTCCAACAGCACCGCTGTACGTCTGAACGCCCTCCTCGCGGCGACGGCTGGGAGCAGAAGCGCTGGCAACCAGACTGGTGACAACCAGAGGAGCAGCCAGGCAATGTCTTCCCCACTCCATGGGGGCGCGTGAACGCGCCAGTCGGGATCCAAGACCTGCATCGCGGCAAGGCTAAGGGGAGATTGGAATCCGATGAAGCCTATGTTGAGATACCGCCCGGCTTGAGATGACGGGTAGCAAACGCTCCGCATGTGGTCTTGGCAGTCTGGGACGGTCACGTCGTCGCAGCCATTTGCAACAAAGGCGTCGCAAAGCCGATCTGCAAAAGAGGAATCGCCGGGAGCTTGGTGGGAGAAACCAACGACGGTCACAGAGTACACGGCGTTGCCTGCTGAGGCGATCAGCCGCTTGCTGTTGCTGCCGTCGCTGCGTGAAGCAACCAGCTCTGCAGACCCCGGAATGATTCTGACCAGATCGTCGGGGTCGCAGGCTTCACCACCCCACTCGTTGGTAGTGCACACGCGGCTGGTCTGGTTCCGCTCGTTGGGCAGGTCGCAGCCGTTGGTAGAGGTGAGCTGTATGAAGCATGGGTATGGCTTTACCAGTAGCGCGGCCATCAAGTATGTGTGGATGGATTGCCAGTCGGGGTACTGAGTTGTGTCCGTAACGACAATGCACATGGAGAGCACCTCCATAAGCTGCGATGGCGGCGGTGGCGGAGGGGTAGGAGGAGCAGGCGCGGCCGGCGGCACTGCGACGGCTGTGGCGGCTGAGGCGATGGCGCAGAAAGCGGCAGAGAGCAGTTGCGTCGGTGCCATCGGTGCTGCGGCAAGCGGGCAGGAGGAGGAGCGATAGGCGGCGCGCGCGGCTGCCTGAGACCGCGCGCGGCTAAAAACGGCGCCGCGTCTCGCCCCGGGGCGTGGAAAAAGGAATTCTTGGCGCTTCGAGGCGCCCCTCTCCTTAAAATCCCTGTATGGTGGCGGCGTGTCGTCCTCCCATCCCTCCCTTGGGTGTCCGTGTGCTTGCTTTCTTTCTTTTAGCGATTTAGCCCCGGCGCCGTCTGTCGGACGCCTGCGTGTCACGAGTGCGAGACGCTCGCGGTTCGTACGCCCTCTTGCGGGTTCGAGTGGCGGGCCATCCCGCTTGCGGGATGGCTTAGCGGGTTCGAGCCGTCACACATTGGCTGCCGGGGTGTGCTGCTTGTGCAGCGCTCTGGGTGGTAGTTTGGCGGCGCTCCAAGAGTGCTCTCCTCTCCTCCCCTCCTCTCCTCTCCTCTCCTCCTCTCGGCCCCTCCTCCGCCGGGGGATGCGCCGCAGGGGCAGCGCCGCAAGAGGGCCAAGCCGGCACCGGCGGCGCCGCTCTATCGCACTTGCGATGCAGAGACGGCCCCCTCCGTGTTTGCACAGCCGGGCGGGAGCATCAGCATGTTCTCCCCAACCTTTGCGCAGGGCATGATGCTGGCCGAGTTGAACGCTTTGCGCGCACGCGAGCAGAGTGAGCGGGAGAGTCAGGCCAGGATCTTCGGCTTCATGGGCATCCCCAAGTGATTAGCTCATAGCACTGCTGGCATGACACGCATAGTGGGTGGGTGCGAGCGGCATGGTGGGCTCTGGAATGGGTTATGGGTACCGTGCGGGTGCGGACGGAAGAGAGAGTGCATGTACGAGAGGCTAGCATGCGCATGCTCCGCAGGGGCAGGTGAGTACTGGTCAAAACAATCATTTGCACACTTGTTTGCAACAAAATGCGCTGCAAATGCGACATTTTATGGATCTGGAGTGACACTCTGGATTTCGGGTGACACAGGTTGACCGGCCGACCGGCAGTAGCAGCAGGCGCCGGAGGGCGCGGGAGGCAGCGGCGACACCTCGGGCCAGAAGCGCGAGCCCTAGGCTGGTGAGGGGGGCCGCTCATGGGTAAACGGCTCTGGGACTTAGCTAAATCGCGCATCGAAATCGGGACGATTTTGCCAGGGCACCGTCACAAGGTGAGACAGCGTCGCACGGCGCCCGTCTCCTGGAAGATCCTGTCTGCCTCGGGGTAGTTGCGGTGGAGCCAGCGCTTACAAGGAAAAATCCTTGCGGACAAAGAAGTCTCGAAAAAACGCTCTCGCACACGTACGATTCACACGACAGCTTACCTTACGGGGTACCCTCTAGAACCTACGACGCGACGTATACTGTGGGTTACCATAGCCACCCTCGCTTCTCACGCAACCTGTAGGTGACAATGTACTCCGGGTAGGCCTGTGCCAAGTCGTAAAGGATCACCATCGTCGAATCGCAGGCGCCCGCACCAGCACATGATGGCCGGTGCGGCCCGCCCTGCACCGAGTCGAACAGCACGCCCGGGGTTTGGTCGGGCGGCTTGGTCAAGCTCTGCGTCTCACGGCTAACGTAGCTGCCAAAGTCCTTGGAGACTCCAACCGCAGCGCGGAGCAGCAGCAGCTGCCGCAGCTCCCGGTCTGGGTAGTCAGGATAGAAGACGTACGACCGATTGCGGTCGCCATGCGAGTATCGCGCCTTCGCCGCAAGGTAAACTCCTCGCCCGTAGAAGGCCGCGCTCGAGAACCGCGGGTCGATGCCAACCTCGTGTTCCAGCGCCTTGTGAGGGTCGAGAGCGGAGGTGCCATGCCACATTTGCTGCTCATTCGCGTCGCCACCACGCTTGAGCTTGATCCGATCCCTCTTTGCGCAGTAGTCCTTCCAAAGCAGCCGATCCTCGACACGCTCGAGCCGGACAAGCTCTGCCGTCGGAAGGGACTCCTTTAGCTTCCCCTCAACCTCTGCCCACTCTGGGCTGGAAGAATCCACCATGACCTGGCAACGACCGGTTCGCCACCAGCTGATGCTGCCACGGTCGCCACCGTCGTCAGACTGAGAGGTCCATGCAGGCGGAAATTGCACTCTGGCGCGTTGGAGCAGCGCCTGCTGCCGCGTGAGCTCTGCTTTGGCCGTGGCGCAGTCGTGCCGGAGTGCGACCACCTCATCACCTGTGATCTGCAGCTGCGTCTGTAGCGTAGCCTCGCCAGCAGTGGCGTGCTCTGCAGCGGCCCGAACCTCGGCCAGCTCGGCCTCGGCCTCGGCCAAACGGCGAGCGAGCGCCTCGGATGCGACTGCGGCAGCAGCTGCTGAGGAGCCGGCACCGTCGCTCGCGAGCGGATGAGCTGCAACGAGCGCGCCGAGCTCGGAGGAAAGCGCTTCGAATGTTGGCCGAGCGGCTGGGTCTTGACTCCAGGATCCCTCCATCAGCTCAAGCGCCTTGGCAGGGGCGCTCGTGGGGAGATTTGGGCGCATGGGCGCCTCGCCAAGGAATGAAGCCACGTGCTCTGCCTGAATCTCCATCTCCGGCATGCCAGCCCAAGGTGGACCACCCGCAAACAGCTCCCACAGCAGCATTGCAAACGAATACACATCGCATGGCTTCGCATAGACGGCGCCCCCCTTGCCCCTAGGCCGTGACAACTCTGGCGCCTTGTACGCCATGGTGCCACGGGCGCCTGCAGCGGTTGCGACGGCGCTGGCAGCGAGGGACGCGCCAGTTAGCGTCGTCCTCAGCTGTATTGACAAGCCAAAGTCGGCGACGAGCGCCTCCCCAGCGCGGCTGATCAGCACGTTCGCCGGCTTGAGGTCAAGGTGCAAAATTCCGCGAGCGTGCAGCGCAGCCATCCCGGCGCAAATGTCACGGGCGAGTTGGAGTTTTCGGCCGACAGCCATCGGCACGCCTGACGCCTCGGCAGCGTCCAACTCATCGACCAGAGTGCCGGCAGCCAAAGAAAGAAGCATCATTGGGCTGCGAGAATCAGTGCAGACACCGAGGAGGTGCACTACGTTCGGGTGCCGGACCCGGGCCAAAGCCTTGGCCTCCTCTAGGAGCATGGCCGCCGCGCGCTTTCGCTCGGCAGCGCTCGTGTCCGCCGCAACCACCTTCACCGCGATGTCGGCGCCCTGCCACTGCGCGCGGTGCACAACGCCAAACGTTCCGCGGCCAATCTGCTCTTGCAGGACCACGTCGCGTGCTGGCACGTGCATTTGCTGCGACTGCAGCGCCAGCTGCTTTTGTAGCAGCGCTGCCAAAGCGTTTGCGGCCTCAAGCTGGCGCTGCAGCAGTCTGGCCGGCGTTGCCAACGGGCTACTGGCGCCGCCATCGACGCCGCCCTCGAACAAGCGTCCCGAGGGGTGGAGCACGGTGGCGCCGCCACACAGGTAGTCGTTCACCTCGGGGTTCTGCAGCAGCGGTATCGCCGAGCAGCACGCGGCGGCGGGGTCGCCGCTCGCGGCGAGGCACCCGAGCCAATACTCGTTGCCGGGGTAAGCATTGCCATCCCACGTGTACATGGCCACCAGCAGCAGCGGCTGCTCGGAGGGCGGCAACCGCGCCGCCGGGTTGCGGTTTGAGAAGAGGACCTGGCGGACCGCGCCGCAGCCCGCGCCGTGGCGGAGCGACGTTGCCTCCTTGCACTCCGACGGGAGCCAAGAGAAGTCGAGCGTGTCGATGTGCTGCAGCTGCGGGGCGAGCTCCTGCAGCGCCGCCTCGAAGGCTTGCACCATCAGCGTCGCCTAGAGACATCCAAACGCTTAGGCGACAGCCGTGTGTGATCTCGTGTGATCTCGTGTGATCTCGTGTGATCTCGGGTGGTCACGAGCGACCGATCTCGGGAGATCTCGGCTAATCATGAGCGATCTCGCGCGATCTCTCGCGATCTCTCGGGTGCTCCCTCGGGTGATCTCGCCTGCCGGCCATCCACCATCCACACGCCGAGGCCCAGCCCCACCACGTGCGCGTACGCCTTGGCGCCCTTCTCTTTGGCGCGGTCGCTCGCCTCCCGCAAAAAGGGGTCGATGCCTGTTCACGTGGAGGGTGTGAAGAGGCGTTGTTGTGCGCCGAGGTCGCCTCGAGCAGCAGAAGTGTTCGATGCTCAGTCGCATCCGCCGCTTGTACAGGTCGGTGTCGAGCAGCAACGGCGACGAGCAGCCGTACAAATGCACTTGAAGGAAGGCGTCCGGCTCCTACAGAAAAACAACAGATCGCTGCACAAAAAGAAACCGTGCAGGCGCACTTGCAGGAAGGTGTCCGGCTCCGTCTCCCGCCTTGACACCGCCTCGTCGTACGTCGGCAAGTGCTCCCGCCCGTAGAGCCGCGCCCACGCCGCGAGCAGCTCCCTCCGCTCCTGCGGTAGCAGTGCCAGCAGAGTCGGGGTGGTGAAAGCGGCATCGCCACGTGTGTATCCGGCATCGCCCCGTGTGTATCCGCGTTTATTCAAGAAGGGCTGCGAACGCCGTGAATCGCTGTTGTGCAGTGAAGCAATTGAGCGTGCCCTCTCGAGCGCCGGAATACATTCCTACGTATTCAGCTTCTCTAAGCCCCCGCTCCTCGCAACCGCCGCCGGTGCCGCCGCCGCCGCCCGAGCCGCTGTCAGCTATCGCCTCGGCTGTCGACGCAGCCACTCCCGCCGCCACTCCCGCCGCCACTCCCGCCGCCGGGCCGTAGCCGTTCTCGGCCGTGTTTTGCTCCGCTGTCACTAGCGTGTGCGCCCACTCCATCCGCCCCACCTGGGGTGAGGTGAGGTAAGGCAGACCTTTCAACACACACACGAGGCGGCGGGGGCAAGGGCTGGGCGGCCCTCGCGACTCCACATGTGCATGTTAAGAGACAGGAACTGGCATTCAAAGTGCGAGGCCCGGTGCGCGCGGGTGAGCGGCGCCTTTTCGTACCGCGCGCCGATGACGCCGACGTACACGCCCGTCCTACCCTCACATCGGCGAGTAATAACCACTATACTCGTCCCGATGCGCAGGGCTGGCAGCACGGCTCAGGGCACCTATTGTTCATTGTCCGTTTGATGAATCACCAGTGATGACCGGCACGAGCAGCTAGCAGCACGGAGCAAGGCACCGCTCGCAGATTCCGGGCCGGCCGCGGTTGGACCGATCGCCTGACTCACACGGGTCACGTGTTCGAGAGAATAGGAGCGCTCTCCGAACCCTCTCGGAGCTGTCTCGGAGCGCCGTCATTGTAAAAGTGCGTCGGCACAGCGACGGAGAGGAGGGCGGCGATGGCCATCTCGTCGTACGACATGAGCTGCTCGAGGCGGAGCGGGCCAGCGCCCTCGTCAGCGGTGCCGATCCTCTCGAAGCCTCCCGAGCCTTGCGTCACGCCGTCTCGAAGGCGGTAGTCGTCCGACGCGCTCAGAAACGCGAGCGGCCGGCAGCGGAGCATGCGGTCGAGGAGGGCCGCCGGTGTCATGGCGGCGTAGAGCCGCCGCTCGACCGCGCTCCCGAGCCGCTGCTTGGTGCGCAGAAAGGACTCGAGCAGAGGCACCACGCGCTCGTGCAGCACTGGCCGAACTGCAGCCGCGTGGTCCGCCCACTCGCGGGTGAGGGTCGGGTCGGTCTGCGCGCGCTCCAGGTCGTCGAGCGCGGCGGTGGTCGGAAGCGGGAGGTACGGGAGGCGGCCGACCGCCTCGTGCAGCCGGCGCACCACGACAGCGGGCTCCACCATTTTTCGAGGTTCTCGAGGTGGATATCCTTTGAGAGAGAGAGAGAGATCGCGGGGACGGCCCGCCGGAGGCGGGCTCGATTGATCCGGATGGTCACACCCGGTGGGAGGCACCGAGGCGTCGCGGGGACGCTCTTCTGTTCAGTCGACGCTCGTCGTCCACTGAGAACTCAGTGGTTGTCACCACTTGTATTCTTTAATATTAACCTTGCGAACTCGTCCCCCCCGGCAGGGCTATGCAACTGTGACCAGTGTGTGCTGTCTACGCCTGAACCAGGTGTCAAATCTGCCGATGCGTGACCTGCGTGGGCTGCTCTGTGAGGGGTCCAGGCATTGTCCGACGGGTAGGGGGTCTGTGCCCGGGCGGTGTCCGGTGCGGAGTCTCTCTCTGATCCCGCCTGTGGTGTTGGGTGCGAGGTCGTGGAAGCTTCGATCCCAAGGGGGGGAGCTGATCCCACTCGGTAACCAACTCTCAGGGGCAGTAGGTGGGCGGGCTTCAAGCGCGCTCATCTCGATCGTCAAGGCGTCGCTACGCGCGGTCTTCCGCGGGGGGAGCTTCGTCGACGGGTGCGGGAGCGCAGCGCAGACAGTGCTGCGGCGATGCCTCCGGCTGTTTGCGGCGGGCGGCTTGCTGCTCGCGGCGATGGCGAAAAACTCGTCTCGTGGCACACCAAGGGCTTATGCTCTGTCGAGACGTGAGGCGTATGCGCCCAGGAGGGGAGGGCGCATGCGTAACGACGCTGCTAGAGATGCCTTTCGGGGCCCAGAGATAAAACTTCTGATGCCATGCGTGACCTAGTAGTGTCCCCAGCTATGGGCGTGTCCACGTTGGAGCCAGGTGTGGTGTGGACGCGAGAATAGCTCCGCCGTTCATGGAGGCAACCGATGCGAGTCGACTGGTGTGTGTCGTCGTGGTTTCGTATCAAGAATTCTCTCTCTCTCTCTCGATATCCTTTGGCCGCGTTGGGTAGCGAGGATTGGTGTAACCCGAGCCACGGAGGCGTGTTTTCTGACGGCCGACCGTCAGTGCACGGAGTTGCCCCTTCTCCGACTGCCCCGGCTAGTTCACGGGTTTCGCGGGAGTGACCCCATGCGTCAAACCCGAGACCTAGCGCGGGTGGGTTGGAGGGGGCTCGCCCCGTTCCTCCCCATCGGGCCGCATGAGCGGCCACGCCTCGCAGATTCGTTTCTCGCGCCTGGGTCAGGCGCGCGGGGCATCCCCCGGGTCGCTCGACCAGCGATCCGAAGAGTGGCCGCTATGCGAAGGAAAGAGTGGGGCCCTCGGGGTACGCCTCGCTTTTCCGCCGGGCTGCAGATGCGGCGGCTGTCTGTCCCGACCCCCCCAGCGCCTTCACCACATGCTAGGGGGGGGGGGGGGGTGGAGCGTGAGCAGAAGCACGCCCCCCCTCCCTGGAGGCGATGTGCGCCTGCCGTCAGACAGATGATGACGACACGCACGAGCGACTCACAGACACACACAAACAAGCACACACACACACACACACACACACACACACACACACACACACACAGGTAGGTAGGTAGAAAGGTGAAGAACAGCCAGGCTCGGACTGGACACCAACGCGGTATGGGTGGACGCTAGACAGATGATGACGACACGCACGAGCGACACACAGACACAAACAGGCTCACAGGACACACACAGCCAGCCTGCCACACACCCTGAGTAGGCGTACACATAACTCAAGGCCACATCCTCCCTGTCGCCCCCCCCAGCACTCCAAGGTGCCAAGAGAACAAACAAGGGCACAACAAAAAACAGACAACAGGAAGTGACAGAGTAGGCTTGCTCTACCTCCAGCAATCTCTCCGGCCGGCGAGGCACGGACGAGACCGTGTGTGGGGTCTAGTGAGGTGTCTATGGACGCCCTCCTCAGAGGCTAGCTGCCTACTGCTAGCCCTATCTCGCACTCGCAGGTGATGATGTGCAGCAATAGGAATTCTTTTTCGCGCCCGTAAAATGCTCTGGCGGCTCGCGCTGCCCGCGGCGGCGGCGCTGCTTCCTCGCCCAGCGCCCCGCGCACCCGCTTGCCTGCGAGCTGCCGCCGTGATGCGCGGCCAGCACGAGTGGCGCCTCTTCGGCGTCGAGCTTCCGGCTGTGGGCACGGAGGAGGAGGAGGAAGGTCGCTTCTCGTACAATGACGCGCCACTCGTGCCGCCGGCGCTGCACGAGGAGGTCGCGCGCCGCCTCAAGCTGGAGCCGGAGGCGCTGCCGCCGGAGAGGCTGCGGCTCGTGCGAAAGTCTCTCGACGCGAGGCCGCCGCGGCGGCGCGGCGGCGGCGGCCGCGGCGGGCGCAGCGGCGAGCGCGAGGTGCGCTGGTCCTTTGTCGTCGACGTGACGCTCACGCAGGAGCAGTCGAGGCGGCTCAAGAAGCAGCCAGGCCGGCTCGTCCCTGCGGCAGGGGCGCGTGCTGCTAGATAGAAGTTCACAACAAAAGGCGGTCGCACGATTCACACGACAGACACGGCGCAGGCGACGGCTAGGTAGAAGGGGAGGCTCTCCACATACCTCCCCCGATCTCGAGGCGTAGACGCGGAGTTCAGAGCCGTCTCTCCAGTACTCGAGCGGGCTCGTCGTCTCTTCCACCGCGAGATCTGTCTGCAGTGCGCGAGACACGCACTGACGGTCCCCCGACCGGAACGCCTCGGTAGGAGCGTGCCTCTCCTCCGCCCGCCCCACCGCGCGACCCGGCAGAGGGCGACGACGGCGAGGGCGAGGGCGAGGGCGTCGGCGGCGGGAGGCACGTCGTCGTTATCGGCGCCGGCCCTTGCGGTCTCTTCGCGGCCTTGACGCTCGCCCGAGCGGGTGAGATCTCGGGCAGATCTCGGGCAGATCTCGGACAGATCTCGGGCAGATCTCGGACAGATCTCGGACTAGTCTCGGGTCTTGAAGGGCGAGGGACTTGACCAGGCGTCCGCGTCACGCTGTGCGAACGAGGCAAGCCGGTCGAGCAGCGCTGCCGCTCGAGATGGCCCCGAGATGAGCCGAGATTGCCCGAGATCAGGCAAGCCCGTCGAGCAGCGCGGCCGCTCCATCGGCGCGCTCGCCACGCGGCGCGTGCTGCGAGGAAGAAGAGGCGGCGAGGACGACCGCCGTGAACAGGCGCGAGATATGGGGAGATATGGGGAGATATGGGGAGATATGGGGAGATATATGGGGAGACCGCCGTGAGCAGGTGCGCTCATCAAGCGGCGCGTGCTCGACCCGGAGTCGAACTTTTGCTACGGCGAGGGCGGCGCAGGAACGTGGTGCGACGGCAGGGCTCACGACGTTCTCGAGCCTTCTCGAGCCTTCTTCGAGCCTTCTTGGAACCTTCTAGGTCCGACGGCAAGCTCACGACTCGGATCGGGCGCAATTCGGCGGCGGTGCGCAGCCATATCTCCCCATATCTCCCCATATCTCCCCATATCTCCCCAGATCTCCCCATATCTCCCCATATCTCCCCATATCCCCTCATATCTCCCCATATCTCCCCATATCTCCCCATATCTCCCCATATCTCCCCATATCCCCTCATATCTCCCCATATCTCCCCATATCTCCCCATATCCCCTCATATCTCCCCATATCTCCCCATATCTCCCCATATCTCCCCATATCGGCGGCGGTGCGCAGCCTCCTCTGTAGCGGTGATGAGAGAGGAGAGGAGATGGTGGTGAGAGAGGTGATGATAGCGACGAGATTGAGAGAGATGTGAGGGCGGCGGCGCACTCGAATGAGCTACTCCCTGCTATTCTACACACGGTCCCCCGAGCGCTCGGTGGGGGTAACTAAGTGACGAAGCGGTGAATTGATGAAGTAATCAGGCGGCTCCCAGCCAGGCACACACGCACACGCACACGCACATGCACACGCACACGCACATGCACATGCACATGCACACGCACATGCACACGCACATGCACACGCACATGCAACATGCTGCATGCACACGCACATGCACACGCACACGCACATGCACATGCACATGCACACGCACATGCAACATGTCCCTGCATCCCGTCTCGTCTCAGAGTTGGACCGCTCGATTCATTTCTTCCGCATCCCCACCCCGACGATCATCCCGCCCTCGTCGCCAGGTGCGCACCGTCCTCGAGACGCTCGTCACGTTCGGCGCTCCGGAGAGGATCCTTCTGGACGGCAAGCCGCACCTCGGTACTGCCAACACCTCGTGCGGCCGCTCGAGGGCTTGGTGGGGCTTCAGCCATCAGTCGTCGGCTGTGAATCACAGGCACCGACAACCTCGTGCGGCTGCTCAAGGGTCTCCGCGCCGAGCTGCCGCGGCGGGCAAAAAAAGAAATACAATGGGGACGATGTTTCTTTTCTAGGCTTCCGCGCCGAGCTGCTGCGGCGGGCAGAAAAAGAAATACAAGGTCGCGATGTGTTTTTCCTTTTCTAGGCTTCCGCGCCGAGCTGCTGCGGCTGGGAGAAAAGGGATTAAGGTCGCGATGTGTTTTTCCTTTTCTAGGCTTCCGCGCCGAGCTGCTGCGGCTGGGAGCCGACATCCTCTGGGACGCGCGCGTACAGTCGCTCATTCTGAAGGGCGGCGAGGGCGGTGCCGAGGGCGAGGGCGCTGCCGAGGGCGGCGGCGGCGTGGGCAGTGCCGCTGGCGGCGGCGGCGGCGGCGGCGGCGTTGGATGCGGCGGCGTAGCAGGCGTGGTCCTGCGGGTAATCTCGGGTACTCTCGGGTACTCTCGGGCGCTCTCGGGGTACTCTCGAGCAGCTGTAGCAGGCGTGGTGCTGGCGAGTGGAGAGATATGGGGAGATATGGGGAGATATGGGGAGATATGGGGAGATATGGTAGCAGGCGTGGTGCTGGCGAGTGGAGAGCGAGTCCTTGCCGACTAGGAACCTTCTAGGAACCTTCTAGGAACCTTCTAGGAACCTTCTAGGCGTGGTGCTGGCGAGTGGAGAGCGAGTCCTTGCCGACGCGGTCGTGCTCGCTGCTGGCCACTCTGCGAGGGAGCTGTACCAGGAGCTGCTGCGCTGCGGGGCGACGCTGGCGCCGAAGGACTTTGCGGTGGGTTTCCGGATCGAGCACCCGCAAGGCGAGATATGGGGAGATATGGGGAGATATGGTAGCACCCGCAAGGCGAGTGTTCAGTTATTCTCAGTAACCAAGGAGTTAAGTAATCTAGTACTCGGATTCAGTCGCAGTACGGACTACTGAGCGCATCCCGTGAATCAAAGGCGTCGTCGACGCGGCGCAGTACGGCGAGGAGCTCGCGGTGGCGCACTGCAAGAGCGGAGGGCGAGGGCTCTGCTGCCCATCGGCTCCTTGTGACGAACGGCGAGTTCGTTTGAGGCGACTGATGAGTAACAGGCCGTTGCGGTTGCCCCTTCACAGCTATTAATGCACAATAGTTGGTTGACACTACTAATGGTTGACAGGCGAGGGCGGCTGCCACCCGCCTCGTACCGCCTCGCCGCCAACGTCGCCACCGGCGCAAGCAGCAGCGCGAGCAGCAGCAGCGCTATCAGCAGCAGTGGCAGCAGCAATGCTAGCAACACTGCTAGCGGCGGTGCCGCCACCCGCGTCGCCGCCGCCGCCGACGCCGCCGAGGGAGCGGCGGCGTCGACGCGCGGTGTCCTTTCCTTCTGCATGTGCCCGCGACCTTCCAGGAACGTTCTGGAACGTTCTCGGAACTTTCTAGGTGTCTTTTCCTTCTGCATGTGCCCCGGCGGGCAAATCGTCCCGACGTCGCTCGAGGAGGGCCGGCGCTGCGCCCCAGAAGCGGAAGACGCGTATTCTTGCCTCCCAACCAGCGCTCGAGAGAGGACGCGCATTCAACTGTACTCGGCCGTGTTCAGCCGTGTTCACTGCATTCGCACCCGTCGTGTCTCCACGCGGTGCTCTGAAGACGCTGCACAAGACCGTCTTCACGCCCTGAGGAATGCACACTTCACCACGCAGGCCCTGCACTGGAGATACCGCACCACCCACGGGACTGAACCCACACTGGGTTCGATACTCTGGAGGTATGGTACTTCACCACGCAGGCTCTGCATCAACGGCATGTCGTACTCGAACCGAGGCCCCAAAGCCTTAGACGCCGGATACGCATTTCTTGTGCTCCAACCAGCGCTCGAGAGGACACGCGCCGTTCCCTCTTCTCGTCTTCACACAGCGCTCTGCCCTGCACAACCCCGTCGTACCGCCCCGATGTTGGTGCCTTCAGCACGTAGGCTCCAAGTGGGCGAACTCCGCCGTGGCCGTCTCCGTCAACGCGCGGCTCGGCGACTTTCTAGGAACCTTCTAGGAACCTTCCAGGGACTTTCTAGGTCGTCTCTGTCGGCGAGCGGTTCGGCGACCTAGCGCCGTACTTGCACGCTCCGGAGGACGGCCGCTGCGGCGCGGCGGGCGGCGATGGCGCGGCGGGCGGCGGCGGGGAAGGGGGCGGCGATGGGGAGGATGCGGCCGGCGACGGGGAGTGGGGCGGCGACGGCGCGGCAGGCAGTGGCAGCGCGGCGGGCGGCAACGGTGCGGCGGCGGCCGGCGGTGCGGCGGCCGGCGGTGCGGCGGGCGGCGGTAGTGCGGCGGGCGGCGGTAGTGCGGCGGCGGGCGGCGGTAGTGTGGCGGGCGGTGGCGGAGCGGCGGCGTGCGGCGGTGTGGCGGTCGGGGAGGGCGCTCTGCCGCCGGCCCTCGCCGGCTTGGCGTTCCAAGAGGCGATGGAGGCGCGGGCGGCGGCGATGGGGGGCGGCGGGCTCACCTGCCCGGTGCAGCGGGTGAGCGACTTTCTCGAGGGCCGGCTCTCGACGGAGCCGCTGCCTCCGTCCTCGTACCGGCTCGGCGCGACCCCACGCCGCCGCTGCGTCACAGCCCCCCCCCCACCCCCACACACACACACACACCCCAGATGGCCCGCGATGGCCCGATGGCCCCGAGATTGCGTGAGATACCCTCCCCCACGAGATGGCCCCGAGATGACCCCGAGATGGCCCCGAGATTGCGCGAGACTATAGGCGTCGCCGCGGCGCCGCTGCACGAGCTCTACCCGCCGCCGCTCACGGCAGCGTTGCGCGACGGGATGCGAGCTTTCGCCGCCTCGTTCCCTGGTTGGGACGCCGGGGTCGGAGCCGCCGCACATACGCCGCGCGGGTGTTTGGGACGTGTCCTGGACACGTCCGGTAGGCTTCGACGGCCAGGCGGCGCTGCTGCACGGCGTGGAGACGCGCACGTCGGCGCCGGTCCAGGTGCCACCTCGTTTGTGTCTCGGCTGTATCTCATCTGTATCTCGAATGTATGTATCTCGGCTGCACATCGGCTGCACATCGGTTGTTTCGGCTGTCATTCGGTTGCACTTCGGCTGCATTTCGGCTGCCACTCGGCTGCTCCCTAGCTACTCGTTGGCTGTATCACGGCTTCCCTCGCTCCACTTCGGCTGCACTTGCAGGTGTCACGCGACCGCGAGACGTGCGAGGCGCGAGGGTCGTGCGCACCTCTTTTCCACGCCGAACTCCCCCCCCGAGATCAGCCGAAATCAACCAACATAGGCGCTCGGTTTGCGCGGCCTCTTCCCGGCCGGCGAGGGAGCCGGCTACGCGGGCGGGATCGTGTCGGCCGCCGTCGACGGGATCCGCGTGGCCGAGGCGTTGCTGCCAGTGCTGGTGGGCGGGATAGCGGCGGCGAGAGCGAGCGGTGCGCCTTCGGGGGCTGCGCAGGAGGGGGTTGGCCAAAGATGACCATCGGGCCGGACATCTGTGATCTGATCACTGATGCACTTGCTGTAAGTTCCTCTTTTTTTGTTTTAAGGTAAGGAGAGGTAAGTGGAAAGGTCACCACCACCATCCCTGGTTTGATTGTCCTTTTCTTTACTTTAGGTTTAGCCCGCGCCAGCAATCCAGGGTGGGCGGTGAGGGCCGAGTGAGAGAGTGTCCGATTGAAACCGCTGCCAAGCGTGGTGCGGGGCAGTGGTGGGGAGCTCGCTCGTCCCACACAACTCTTCATGTCTCGGGGCATTCATGTCTGTCGGGCTCGGGGTCTCGGGCGCCCCACATCACAGCCCGCGGCCTAGAGAGATTAGAGTGAAGAGGTGCCACCAGGAGACAGTGGACCGTGCATCAATCTCTTCCGTCCCGGATTCGCCTCTCGCAACTCTCGCATACGCCGCAGGTGGCGATACAGTCGTAGGCACGTGGGCAACGCGGCAACACAACCGCAGCAACAGAGCCTTGCACCCTTTCGCCCTTCTCTTCACTGCCCCGGCGCCCACACCTCGACCTTCTTGGGCAGCAGCTGGTTCGACAGGTCCTCTCCGTGGCCTAGGCAGCCGCGCACGCCCCCGCCCCAGGTAAAGACTGCGCCGTCGCCGGTGAGGGCGAGGCGGTGGTACACTCCAGCCGACACAGCGACGACGCGCTGGTCCGCAAACGCCTCGACCTTCTTGGGCAGCAGCTGGTTCTGCTCGTCGCCGTGGCCCAGCTGGCCATAAGCTCCACAGCCCCAGCTCCAGACGGCTCCGTCGGCGGTGAGGGCGAGGCTGTGGCCGACTCCAGCCGACACGGTGACAACGCGCCGCCCTGCAAAGGCCTCGACCTTCTTCGGCAGCAGCTGGATCTGCTGGTCGCCGTGGCCCAACCGGCCCTCGAGGCCCCAGCCCCAGCTCCAGACGCTGCCGTCGGCGGTGAGGGCGAGGCTGTGTTCGCCTCCAGCCGACACAGCAACGACGCGCTGGCCAGCCAAGGCCTCGATCTTCTTGGGCAGCAGCTGGTCCTGCGTGTCGCCGTGGCCCAACTGGCCTAAGCCTCCCCAACCCCAGCTCCAGAGGCTGCCGTCGGCGGCGAGGGCCAGGCTGTGGTGCTCTCCAGCCGACACGGCGACGACGCGCTGGCCAGCCAAGGCCTCGACCTTCTTCGGCAGCGGCTGGCGCTGGTGATCGCCGTGGCCCAGCTGGCCGTAGACTCCATAGCCCCAGCTCCAGACAGCGCCGTCGGCGGCGAGGGCCAGGCTGTGGTGATCTCCAGCCGACACGGCGACGACGCGCTGGCCATCAAAGGCCTCGACCTTCTTGGGCAGCAGCTGGTCCTGCACGTCGCCGTGGCCCAACCGGCCAAATTCTCCCCAGCCCCAGCTCCAGGCAGCGCCGCCGGCGGTGAGGGCGAGGCTGTGGAGTGCTCCAGCCGACACGCTCACGGCACGCTCGCCGCCCAGCGGGGAAGTGAGGCGTGTCGGCGTGTTGAGCTGCGTCACGCCCTCGCCGTGGCCGAGTAGCCCTGGAGCGTAGGGCGGCGCTGAGCCGCACGACGAGAGCCGCCCCTCGCCATCGATGAAAAGGCTGTGCCGCTGGCCTGCCGCCGCCCTCACCGGCGGGGTGGCCTCGCACAGCAACGCAGCGAAGCACAGCCACCGCACGGCGCAGCTCTCGCCCTCCGGCTGCGCTGGCAGCTGGAAGCCGCGCTCTTGCGCCCACAAGCGGATGCCATCCGCCGCGAGCGCGGCGTGGAAGAGCAGCGAGACGGCCGCGACGCGAGCGATGTCGGCGGGGTCGCAGCGGGAGATGACGCGCGCGAGAAGCTCAAGGGGCAGGTCGGTGAGGGGGCAGCGTGCGGCGGCGGCGGCGGCGGCGGCGAGGCGGCGCGAGCGGCGGTGTGGTTTCGACATCAACACAAAAAGAATTCTCGGAGGACAAAACTCCCTCGCACAACACTGGGCACAGGACTGGGCACGGGACTGGCGCGCACTGGCACTAACACAGGTACACCACTGGAGCCGAAGAATTTACACAAGCCAACTCTCACAAAAGAATTTTACAACCGCTCCCTCGCACAACACTGGGCACGGGACTGACTGGCTCGCACTGGCACTAACACAGGTACACCACGGGAGCCGCCTAAGCGACTCCTGCGAGGGCGGCGAGGCACTTAGCTCCGTGCATCCGCCCACCCCCGCCACAGGCAAGCTCATTCACAACCTGCTCTGCGATTGCCGTGTGAAGAACGACCGAGATACGCTGCTTCTGCAGCCCCAGCCAATTCTTAGTGGTCCAAGTCACCTCATCGAGGTACTGGGCCCGCGTCAGCTTGTTCTGTAGCACGGGGGGGGTCGGACCCCCCCCCCCCCCCACCACCCCCCCTAGCATGTGGTGTGGAGAGAAGTGCGCCCCCCTCCCTGGAAGCGATGTGCGCCTGCTCCAGCCCTTGCAGCAAAACACCATCATCTCACCCATCCGGTCGAGAGCAAGCAGTTTTGCCGTTTGTCGGGCTAGCTCCCAGAGGGGAGAGGAGCTCATGCTGGTATTGAGGGCTTAGAATCGCCCTGAGCCCTGGTGTCGAGGTGTCGAGGCCCGGTGTCGAGGGTGTCGAGCTGCTGTCGAGGGGTAGAGGTGTCGAGGCCTGTCGAGGCCTGTCGCGGCCTGTCGAGGCCTGTCGAGGCTGAAACCATGCTTGTCCGTGTCGAGGAGTGTCGAGGGGTGTCGAGGGTGTCGAGGGTGTCGAGCGTGTCGGAGCGTGTCGAGCGTGTCGAGCGGGTGTCGAGTGTTGTCAAGGTGTTTAGCGTCTAAGGTGTCGAGGTATCCAAGGTGGCAGGATGCAGTTGCAGCCCATAACAAAACTTGGGCAGCAGCTGCAAAGCTGTTTCATCCCTTAGTTGCAGCCTCTCAGTTGCACCCCTGTTGATGTAGCACAACCTGTGAGCACAACCAGTATACTCTGTGCGGGACATTTGAGGACATCAAGCTCACTAGTGCCAGGACTGCACAAGGTGCTGTGCAGGCGCAGCACCTAAGGCTACAGCACACCCCATGCAGCAGCGTCGCCGCTGCAGCGTCGTCGCCCCTGCAGCGTCACCGGCGCACAAAGCGCAACTGACCACAGCGCTCATGGCACAGCCTGGTGCCATGAGTCAGTGGACATTGCCACTGCACAAGGTGCTGTCCAGCAGCTAAGGGCTACAGTACCCCATCGCAGCAGCGTCGCCGCCGCTGCCATCGTCGCCGTTGCAGCGTCGCCAGTGCACAAAGCGCATGTGGACCACAGGTCTGCACTCATGGCACAAGCTCACTGGTGTGAGGACTCATTGCCACTGTACAAGGTGCTGTGCAGCACCTGAGGGCTACCTGAGTACTGCCATGGTTGCTACATTGGTCATTGCAGGGGTGCAACTGAGCTGCAACTTGAGCTAGAACTTGAGAGGCTGCAACTGAGGGATGAAAGTACTGCCAGCCAAGTTTGATTGCTGCTGCAACCCTGATTTTCTAACTCTGTGACTCCAATGGGTCTACGTCTCTGCTGTGTTAGGATCATCAGAGGTGTCGAGCGGTGTCGAGCGGTGTCGAGCGGTGTCGAGCGGTGTCGAGCGGTGTCGAGGGGTGTCGAGGGGTGTCGAGGTGTCGAGTTTGGCACCTTGACACGGACGAGCATGGTTTCAGCCTAGATGGTGTCGAGGGGTGTCGAGGGGTGTCGAGTTGGTCGAGTTGGCATGGGGTGTCGAGGTGTCGAGTTGGTGTCGAGGTTTGGTGTCGAGGTGTCGAGGCCAGGGCTCAGGAATCGCCGTACGCGAAGAGGCCGGACCTCTCAGACCCCTTTGAGGCCACGCGCATCCACGCGTGATCCGCGATAGCATGAGCCCCACCGCGTGAGCCGCCAGGGGGGCGTGATCCGTCCGTTCTGCTCAGCGTGCGCGTTCGGTGTGAGCCGACCGAACCGCCCGGGAGAGGCACAGCCTCGCATCCCGTTCCTCTATAGGGAGAGGCACCGCCTCGAATCCCCTATAGCCAGGGAGGGGCGCAGCCTCGGCCCCCCAGGCTGCAGTCGAGGATGGCGTGAGCGGGGGGGGGCGGGCCTCACCCGGGGCTCACCGGGGCCCGGCCGTCCCCGCCCCCTCCCTCCTCGGGTGCGGGGTGGGGGGGCGGGGCTGTGTCGGGGCGGGGCGGTCGGGTTTTCGCGGCGGTGCCTGCCTTTCTGGCGGGCCGGGTTGCGCGGTCGTGGCTGCTCCGGGGGGGTGGGTCG